>NW_027444997.1:603458-905188 GCF_048569485.1 Anomaloglossus baeobatrachus
GGGGGCGCTTAGCCCCCTCTTTTCGTCACTGAGGATGATTTCATTTTTCAGGGATTAGAGAGGGTGGTCCTTGTGGTGGACTGCAGGTATGGAGAGCTGTTGTCATCGTATTAGATAGATAAGAATGATTATATGTATTGTAGAAATGTCTCCTATCATGTTCCCTAATTTTTTATTATGTCTACATCCTGGTCCCCATCTTGGACATCATAACAAACGTGCACTTTTTTGTTTAATTTACACATTGGACCATAGGAAAAATGACACTACAGCTACAGAGGTGACCGTCTGATAGCCCAGCTCGACTATCCATCTCTACTGAAGACCCTTTCAGCTTTTTGAGAGTTGGGTAGAGAACATCATCCCTGAAAATAGGGTCCCACAGCTGCACCCCATCAGTGTGAGCAGGACTCTTAGGACTCTTAGAAGAGTCAATGCTCTGAGACCATGGGGGGCGCTTAGCCCCCTCTCTTCGTCACTGAGGATGATTTCACTTTTCAGGGAATAGAGAGGGTGGTCCTTGTGGTGGACTGCAGGTATGGAGAGCTGTTGTCATCGTATTAGATAGATAAGAATGATTTTATGTATTGTAGAAATGTCTCCTATCATGTTCCCTATTTTTTTATTATGTCCACATCCTGGTCCCCATCTTGGAAATCATAACAAACGTGCACTTTTTTGTTTAATTTACACATTGGACCATAGGAAAAATGACACTACAGCTACAGAGGTGACCGTCTGATAGCCCAGCTCGACTATCCATCTCTACTGAAGACCCTTTCAGCTTTTTGAGAGTTGGGTGGAGGACATCATCTCTGAAAATAGGGTCCCACAGCTGCACCCCATCAGTGTGAGCAGGAATCTTAGGACTCTTAGAAGAGTCAATGCTCTGAGACCATGGGGGGCGCTTAGCCCCCTCTCTTCGTCACTGAGGATGATTTAATTTTTCAGGGATTAGAGAGAGTGGTCCTTGTGGTGGACTGCAGGTATGGAGAGCTGTTGTGATCGTATTAGATAGATAAGAATGATTATATGTATTGTAGAAATGTCTCCTATCATGTTCCCTAATTTTTTATTATGTCCACATCCTGGTCCCCATCTTGAACATCATAACAAACGTGCACTTTTTTGTTTAATTTACACATTGGACCATAGGAAAAATGACACTACAGCTACAGAGGTGACCGTCTGATAGCCCAGCTCGACTATCCATCTCTACTGAAGACCCTTTCAGCTTTTTGAGAGTTGGGTGGAGGACATCATCTCTGAAAATAGGGTCCCACAGCTGCACCCCATCAGTGTAAGCAGGACTCTTAGGACTCTTAGAAGAGTCAATGCTCTAAAACCATGGGGGGCGCTTAGCCCCCTCTCTTCGTCCCTGAGGATGATTTCATTTTTCAGGGATTAGAGAGGGTGGTCCTTGTGGTGGACTGCAGGTATGGAGAGCTGTTGTCATCGTATTAGATAGATAAGAATGATTATATGTATTGTAGAAATGTCTCCTATCATGTTCCCTAATTTCTTATTATGTCCACATCCTGGTCCCCATCTTGGACATCATAACAAACGTGCACTTTTTTGTTTAATTTACACATTGGACCATAGGAAAAATGACACTACAGCTACAGAGGTGACCGTCTGATAGCCCAGCTCGACTATCCATCTCTACTGAAGACCCTTTCAGCTTTTTGAGAGTTGGGTGGAGGACATCATCTCTGAAAATAGGGTCCCACAGCTTCACCCCATCAGTGTGAGCAGGACTCTTAGGACTCTTAGAAGAGTCAATGCTCTGGTACCATGGGGGGCGCTTGGCCCCCTCTCTTCGTCACTGAGGATGATTTCATTTTTCAGGGATTAGAGAGGGTGGTCCTTGTGGTGGACTGCAGGTATGGAGAGCTGTTGTGATCGTATTAGATAGATAAGAATGATTATATGTATTGTAGAAATGTCTCCTATCATGTTCCCTAATTTTTTATTATGTCCACATCCTGGTCCCCATCTTGAACATCATAACAAACGTGCACTTTTTTGTTTAATTTACACATTGGACCATAGGAAAAATGACACTACAGCTACAGAGGTGACCGTCTGATAGCCCAGCTCGACTATCCATCTCTACTGAAGACCCTTTCAGCTTTTTGAGAGTTGGGTGGAGGACATCATCTCTGAAAATAGGGTCCCACAGCTGCACCCCATCAGTGTAAGCAGGACTCTTAGGACTCTTAGAAGAGTCAATGCTCTAAAACCATGGGGGGCGCTTAGCCCCCTCTCTTCGTCCCTGAGGATGATTTCATTTTTCAGGGATTAGAGAGGGTGGTCCTTGTGGTGGACTGCAGGTATGGAGAGCTGTTGTCATCGTATTAGATAGATAAGAATGATTATATGTATTGTAGAAATGTCTCCTATCATGTTCCCTAATTTCTTATTATGTCCACATCCTGGTCCCCATCTTGGACATCATAACAAACGTGCACTTTTTTGTTTAATTTACACATTGGACCATAGGAAAAATGACACTACAGCTACAGAGGTGACCGTCTGATAGCCCAGCTCGACTATCCATCTCTACTGAAGACCCTTTCAGCTTTTTGAGAGTTGGGTGGAGGACATCATCTCTGAAAATAGGGTCCCACAGCTTCACCCCATCAGTGTGAGCAGGACTCTTAGGACTCTTAGAAGAGTCAATGCTCTGGTACCATGGGGGGCGCTTGGCCCCCTCTCTTCGTCACTGAGG
Organism: Anomaloglossus baeobatrachus; assembly: GCF_048569485.1. NCBI lineage: Eukaryota > Metazoa > Chordata > Amphibia > Anura > Aromobatidae > Anomaloglossus > Anomaloglossus baeobatrachus. Next base: position 606,193 of record NW_027444997.1, read on the forward strand.
ATGATTTCATTTTTCAGGGATTAGAGAGGGTGGTCCTTGTGGTGGACTGCAGGTATGGAGAGCTGTTGTCATCGTATTAGATAGATAAGAATGATTATATGTATTGTAGAAATGTCTCCTATCATGTTCCCTAATTTTTTATTATGTCCACATCCTGGTCCCCATCTTGGACATCATAACAAACGTGCACTTTTTTGTTTAATTTACACATTGGACCATAGGAAAAATGACACTACAGCTACAGAGGTGACCGTCTGATAGCCCAGCTCGACTATCCATCTCTACTGAAGACCCTTTCAGCTTTTTGAGAGTTGGGTGGAGGACATCATCTCTGAAAATAGGGTCCCACAGCTGCACCCCATCAGTGTGAGCAGGACTCTTAGGACTCTTAGAAGAGTTAATGCTCTGAGACCATGGGGGCGCTTAGCCCCCTCTCTTCGTCACTGAGGATGATTTCATTTTTCAGGGATTAGAGAGGGTGGTCCTTGTGGTGGACTGCAGGTATGGAGAGCTGTTGTCATCGTATTAGATAGATAAGAATGATTATATGTATTGTAGAAATGTCTCCTATCATGTTCCCTAATTTCTTATTATGTCCACATCCTGGTCCCCATCTTGGACATCATAACAAACGTGCACTTTTTTGTTTAATTTACACATTGGACCATAGGAAAAATGACACTACAGCTACAGAGGTGACCGTCTGATAGCCCAGCTCGACTATCCATCTCTACTGAAGACCCTTTCAGCTTTTTGAGAGTTGGGTGGAGGACATCATCTCTGAAAATAGGGTCCCACAGCTTCACCCCATCAGTGTGAGCAGGACTCTTAGGACTCTTAGAAGAGTCAATGCTCTGGTACCATGGGGGGCGCTTGGCCCCCTCTCTTCGTCACTGAGGATGATTTCATTTTTCAGGGATTAGAGAGGGTGGTCCTTGTGGTGGACTGCAGGTATGGAGAGCTGTTGTCATCGTATTAGATAGATAAGAATGATTATATGTATTGTAGAAATGTCTCCTATCATGTTCCCTAATTTTTTATTATGTCCACATCCTGGTCCCCATCTTGGACATCATAACAAACGTGCACTTTTTTGTTTAATTTACACATTGGACCATAGGAAAAATGACACTACAGCTACAGAGGTGACCGTCTGATAGCCCAGCTCGACTATCCATCTCTACTGAAGACCCTTTCAGCTTTTTGAGAGTTGGGTGGAGGACATCATCTCTGAAAATAGGGTCCCACAGCTGCACCCCATCAGTGTGAGCAGGACTCTTAGGACTCTTAGAAGAGTTAATGCTCTGAGACCATGGGGGCGCTTAGCCCCCTCTCTTCGTCACTGAGGATGATTTCATTTTTCAGGGATTAGAGAGGGTGGTCCTTGTGGTGGACTGCAGGTATGGAGAGCTGTTGTCATCGTATTAGATAGATAAGAATGATTATATGTATTGTAGAAATGTCTCCTATCATGTTCCCTAATTTTTTATTATGTCCACATCCCGGTCCCCATCTTGGACATCATAAAAAACGTGCACTTTTTTGTTTAATTTACACATTGGACCATAGGAAAAATGACACTACAGCTACAGAGGTGACCGTCTGATAGCCCAGCTCGACTATCCATCTCTACTGAAGACCCTTTCAGCTTTTTGAGAGTTGGGTGGAGGACATCATCTCTGAAAATAGGGTCCCACAGCTGCAACCCATCAGTGTGAGCAGGACTCTTAGGACTCTTAGAAGAGTCAATGCTCTGAGACCATTGGGGGCACTTAGCCCCCTCTCTTCGTCACTGAGGATGATTTCATTTTTCAGGGATTAGAGAGGGTGGTCCTTGTGGTGGACTGCAGGTATGGAGAGCTGTTGTCATCGTATTAGATAGATAAGAATGATTATATGTATTGTAGAAATGTCTCCTATCATGTTCCCTAATTTCTTATTATGTCCACATCCTGGTCCCCATCTTGGACATCATAACAAACGTGCACTTTTTTGTTTAATTTACACATTGGACCATAGGAAAAATGACACTACAGCTACAGAGGTGACCGTCTGAAAGCCCAGCTCGACTATCCATCTCTACTGAAGACCCTTTCAGCTTTTTGAGAGTTGGGTGGAGGACATCATCTCTGAAAATAGGGTCCCACAGCTTCACCCCATCAGTGTGAGCAGGACTCTTAGGACTCTTAGAAGAGTCAATGCTCTGTTACCATGGGGGGCGCTTGGCCCCCTCTCTTCGTCACTGAGGATGATTTCATTTTTCAGGGATTAGAGAGGGTGGTCCTTGTGGTGGACTGCAGGTATGGAGAGCTGTTGTCATCATATTAGATAGATAAGAATGATTATATGTATTGTAGAAATGTCTCCTATCATGTTCCCTAATTTTTTATTATGTCCACATCCTGGTCCCCATCTTGGACATCATAACAAACGTGCACTTTTTTGTTTAATTTACACATTGGACTATAGGAAAAATGACACTACAGCTACAGAGGTGACCGTCTGATAGCCCAGCTCGACTATCCATCTCTACTGAAGACCCTTTCAGCTTTTTGAGAGTTGGGTGGAGGACATCATCTCTGAAAATAGGGTCCCACAGCTGCACCCCATCAGTGTGAGCAGGACTCTTAGGACTCTTAGAAGAGTTAATGCTCTGAGACCATGGGGGCGCTTAGCCCCCTCTCTTCGTCACTGAGGATGATTTCATTTTTCAGGGATTAGAGAGGGTGGTCCTTGTGGTGGACTGCAGGTATGGAGAGCTGTTATCATCGTATTAGATAGATAAGAATGATTATATGTATTGTAGAAATGTCTCCTATCATGTTCCCTAATTTTTTATTATGTCCACATCCTGGTCCCCATCTTGGACATCATAACAAACGTGCACTTTTTTGTTTAATTTACACATTGGACCATAGGAAAAATGACACTACAGCTACAGAGGTGACCGTCTGATAGCCCAGCTCGACAATCCATCTCTACTGAAGACCCTTTCAGCTTTTTGAGAGTTGGGTGGAGGACATCATCTCTGAAAATAGGGTCCCACAGCTGCACCCCATCAGTGTGAGCAGGACTCTTACGACTCTTAGAAGAGTCAATGCTCTGAGACCATGGGGGCGCTTAGCCCCCTCTCTTCGTCACTGAGGATGATTTCACTTTTCAGGGAATAGAGAGGGTGGTCCTTGTGGTGGACTGCAGGTATGGAGAGCTGTTGTCATCGTATTAGATAGATAAGAATGATTATATGTATTGTAGAAATGTCTCCTATCATGTTCCCTATTTTTTTATTATGTCCACATCCTGGTCCCCATCTTGGAAATCATAACAAACGTGCACTTTTTTGTTTAATTTACACATTGGACCATAGGAAAAATGACACTACAGCTACAGAGGTGACCGTCTGATAGCCCAGCTCGACTATCCATCTCTACTGAAGACCCTTTCAGCTTTTTGAGAGTTGGGTGGAGGACATCATCTCTGAAAATAGGGTCCCACAGCTGCACCCCATCAGTGTGAGCAGGACTCTTAGGACTCTTAGAAGAGTCAATGTTTTGAGACCATGGGGTGCGCTTAGCCCCCTCTCTTCGTCACTGAGGATGATTTCATTTTTCAGGGATTAGAGAGGGTGGTCCTTGTGGTGGACTGCAGGTATGGAGAGCTGTTGTCATCGTATTAGATAGATAAGAATAATTATATGTATTGTAGAAATGTCTCCTATCATGTTCCCTATTTTTTTATTATGTCCACATCCTGGTCCCCATCTTGGAAATCATAACAAATGTGCACTTTTTTGTTTAATTTACACATTGGACCATAGGAAAAATGACACTACAGCTACAGAGGTGACCGTCTGATAGCCCAGCTCGACTATCCATCTCTACTGAAGACCCTTTCAGCTTTTTGAGAGTTGGGTGGAGGACATCATCTCTGAAAATAGGGTCCCACAGCTGCACCCCATCAGTGTGAGCAGGACTCTTAGGACTCTTAGAAGAGTCAATGCTCTGAGACCATGGGGGGCGCTTAGCCCCCTCTCTTCGTCACTGAGGATGATTTCATTTTTCAGGGATTAGAGAGAGTGGTCCTTGTGGTGGACTGCAGGAATGGAGAGCTGTTGTGATCGTATTAGATAGATAAGAATGATTATATGTATTGTAGAAATGTCTCCTATCATGTTCCCTAATTTTTTATTATGTCCACATCCTGGTCCCCATCTTGGACATCATAACAAATGTGCACTTTTTTGTTTAATTTACACATTGGACCATAGGAAAAATGACACTACAGCTACAGAGGTGACCGTCTGATAGCCCAGCTCGACTATCCATCTCTACTGAAGACCCTTTCAGCTTTTTGAGAGTTTGGTGGAGGACATCATCTCTTAAAATAGGGTCCCACAGCTGCACCCCATCAGTGTAAGCAGGACTCTTAGGACTCTTAGAAGAGTCAATGCTCTAAAACCATGGGGGGCGCCAAACAAAACTTTTAGTGGATTTCTACTTATTTTATTAAATATTATCCCCACCAAACAGGACAAGCTTGCATCTGTTATAGTTTTGGAGAAAAATGTGATCATTTCATTTATGCGCGAAATGCCTTAAAAATGGCTTTAAAAAGGGTTTGGAGCACGGAGACGATTATCTCGGGATTGCAAGATAACCAAACAAAACTTTTAGTGGATTTCTACTTATTTTTTTTAAATATCATCTCCACCAAACAGGACAAGCTTGCATCTGTTATAGTTTTGGAGAAAAATGTGATCATTTCATTTATGCGCGAAATGCCTTAAAATGGCTTTAAAATGGTTTTGAAGCATGGAGACGATTATCTCGGGATTGCAAGATAACCAAACACAACTTTTAGTGGATTTCTAATTATTTTATTAAATATCATCCCCTCCAAACAGGACAAGCTTGCATCTGTTATAGTTTTGGAGAAAAATGTGATCATTTCATTTATGCACGAAATGCCTTAAAAATGGCTTTAAAATGGATTTGGAGCATGGAAACGATTATCTTGGGATTGCAAGATAACCAAATAAAACTTTTAGTGGATTTCTACTTATTTTATTAAATATCATCTCCACCAAACAGGACAAGCTTGCATGTGTTATAGTTTTGGAGAAAAATGTGATCATTTCATTTATGCGCGAAATGCCTTTGAAATGGCTTTAAAATGGATTTGGAGCATGGAGACGATTATCTCAGGATTGCAATATAAACAAACGAAACTTTTAGTAGGTTTCTACTTATTTTATTAAATATTATCTCCACCAAACAGGACAAGCTTGCATCTGTTATAGTTTTGGAGAAAAATGTGATCATTTCATTTATACGCACAATGCCTTTTAAATGGCTTTAAAATAGATTTGGAGCATGGAGACGATTATCTCGGGATTGCAAGATAACCAAACAAAACTTTTAGTGGATTTCTACTTATTTTACCAAATATCATCTCCACCAAACAGGACAAGCTTGCATGTGTTATAGTTTTGGAGAAAAATGTGATCATTTCATTTATGCGCAAAATGCCTTTGAAATGGCTTTAAAATGGATTTGGAGCATGGAGACGATTATCTCAGGATGGCAATATAAACAAACGAAACTTTTAGTAGATTTCTACTTATTTTATTAAATATTATCTCCACCAAACAGGACAAGCTTGCATCTGTTATAGTTTTGGAGAAAAATGTGATCATTTCATTTATGCGCGAAATGCCTTAAAAATGGCTTTAAAATGGATTTGGAGCATGGAGACGATTATCTTGGGATTGCAAGATAACCAAACAAAACTTTTAGTGGATTTCTACTTATTTTATTAAATATTATCCCCACCAAACAGGACAAGCTTGCATCTGTTATAGTTTTGGAGAAAAATGTGATCATTTCATTTATGCGCGAAATGCCTTAAAAATGGCTTTAAAAAGGGTTTGGAGCATGGAGACGATTATCTCGGGATTGCAAGATAACCAAACAAAACTTTTAGTGGATTTCTACTTATTTTATGAAATATCATCTCCACCAAACAGGACAAGCTTGCATCTGTTATAGTTTTGGAGAAAAATGTGATCATTTCATTTATGCGCGAAATGCCTTAAAGATGGCTTTAAAATGGATTTGGAGCATGGAGACGACTATCTCGGGATTGCAAGATAACCAAACAAATCTGTTAGTGGATTTCTACTTATTTTATTAAATATCATCTCCACCAAACAGGAGAAGCTTGCATCTGTTATAGTTTTGGAGAAAAATGTGATCATTTCATTTATGCGCGAAATGCCTTTGAAATGGCTTTAAAATGGATTTGGAGCATGGAGACGATTATCTCAGGATTGCAATATAAACAAACGAAACTTTTAGTAGATTTCTACCTATTTTATTAAATATTATCTCCACCAAACAGGACAAGCTTGCATCTGTTATAGTTTTGGAGAAAAATGTGATCATTTCATTTATGCGCGAAATGCCTTAAAAATGGCTTTAAAATGGATTTGGAGCATGGAGACGATTATCTTGGGATTGCAAGATAACCAAACAAAACTTTTAGTGGATTTCTACTTATTTTATTAAATATCATCTCCACCAAACAGGACAAGCTTGCATGTGTTATAGTTTTGGAGAAAAATGTGATCATTTCATTTATGCGCGAAATGCCTTTGAAATGGCTTTAAAATGGATTTGGAGCATGGAGACGATTATCTCAGGATTGCAATATAAACAAACGAAACTTTTAGTAGGTTTCTACTTATTTTATTAAATATTATCTCCACCAAACAGGACAAGCTTGCATCTGTTATAGTTTTGGAGAAAAATGTGATCATTTCATGTATGCGCGAAATGCCTTAAAAATGGCTTTAAAATAGTTTTGAAGCATGGAGACGATTATCTCGGGATTGCAAGATAACCAAACAAAACTTTTAGTGGATTTCTACATATTTTATTAAATATCATCTCTACCAAACAGGACAAGCTTGCATCTGTTTTAGTTTTGAAGAAAAATGTGATCATTTCATTTATGCGCGAAATGCCTTCAAAATGGCTTTTAAATGGATTTGAAGCATGGAGACGATTATCTCGGGATTGCAAGATAACCAAACAAAACTTTTAGTTGATTTCTACTTATTTTATTAAATATTATCCCCTCCAAACAGGACGAGCTTCCATCTGTTATAGTTTTGGAGAAAAATGTGATCATTTCATTTATGCGCGAAATGCCTTAAAAATGGCTTTAAAATGGATTTGGAGCATGGAGACGATTATCTCGGGATTGCAAGATAACCAAACAAAACTTTTAGTGGATTTCTACTTATTTTATTAAATATTATCCCCACCAAACAGGACAAGCTTGCATCTGTTATAGTTTTGGAGAAAAATGTGATCATTTCATTTATGCGCACAATGCCTTTGAAATGGCTTTAAAATAGATTTGGAGCATGGAGACGATTATCTCGGGATTGCAAGATAACCAAACAAAACTTTTAGTGGATTTCTACTTATTTTACCAAATATCATCTCCACCAAACAGGACAAGCTTGCATGTGTTATAGTTTTGGAGAAAAATGTGATCATTTCATTTATGCGCAAAATGCCTTTGAAATGGCTTTAAAATGGATTTGGAGCATGGAGACCATTATCTCAGGATGGCAATATAAACAAACAAAACTTTTAGTAGATTTCTACTTATTTTATTAAATATTATCTCCACCAAACAGGACAAGCTTGCATCTGTTATAGTTTTGGAGAAAAATGTGATCATTTCATTTATGCGCGAAATGCCTTAAAAATGGCTTTAAAATGGATTTGGAGCATGGAGACGATTATCTTGGGATTGCAAGATAACCAAACAAAACTTTTAGTGGATTTCTACTTATTTTATTAAATATCATCTCCACCAAACAGGACAAGCTTGCATGTGTTATAGTTTTGGAGAAAAATGTGATCATTTCATTTATGCGTGAAATGCCTTTGAAATGGCTTTAAAATGGATTTGGAGCATGGAGACGATTATCTCAGGATTGCAATATAAACAAACAAAACTTTTAGTAGGTTTCTACTTATTTTATTAAATATTATCTCCACCAAACAGGACAAGCTTGCATCTGTTATAGTTTTGGAGAAAAATGTGATCATTTCATTTATGCGCGAAATGCCCTTAGGACTCTTAGAAGAGTTAATGCTCTGAGACCATGGGGGCGCTTAGCCCCCTCTCTTCTTCACTGAGGATGATTTCATTTTTCAGGGATCAGAGAGGGTGGTCCTTGTGGTGGACTGCAGGTATGGAGAGCTGTTGTCATCGTATTAGATAGATAAGAATGATTATATGTATTGTAGAAATGTCTCCTATCATGTTCCCTAATTTTTTATTATGTCCACATCCTGGTCCCCATCTTGGACATCATAACAAACGTGCACTTTTTTGTTTAATTTACACATTGGACCATAGGAAAAATGACACTACAGCTACAGAGGTGACCGTCTGATAGCCCAGCTCGACTATCCATCTCTACTGAAGACATTTCTACAATACATATAATCATTCTTATCTATCTAATACGATCACAACAGCTCTCCATACCTGCAGTCCACCACAAGGACCACTCTCTCTAATCCCTGAAAAATGAAATCATCCTCAGTGACGAAGAGAGGGGGCTAAGCGCCCCCCATGGTCTCAGAGCATTGACTCTTCTAAGAGTCCTAAGAGTCCTGCTCACGCTGATGGGGTGCAGCTGTGGGACCCTATTTTCAGAGATGATGTCCTCCACCCAACTCTCAAAAAGCTGAAAGGGTCTTCAGTAGAGATGGATAGTCGAGCTGGGCTATCAGACGGTCACCTCTGTAGCTGTAGTGTCATTTTTCCTATGGTCCAATGTGGTAAATTAAACAAAAAAGTGCACGTTTGTTATGATGTCCAAGATGGGGACCAGGATGTGGACATAATAAAAAATTAGGGAACATGATAGGAGACATTTCTACAATACATATAATCATTCTTATCTATCTAATACGATGATAACAGCTCTCCATATCTGCAGTCCACCACAAGGACCACCCTCTCTAATCCCTGAAAAATGAAATCATCCTCAGTGATGAAGAGAGGGGGCTAAGTGCCCCCAATGGTCTCAGAGCATTGACTCTTCTAAGAGTCCTAAGAGTCCTGCTCACACTGATGGGGTGCAGCTGTGGGACCCTATTTTCAGAGATGATGTCCTCCACCCAACTCTCAAAAAGCTGAAAGGGTCTAAGAGTCCTAAGAGTCCTGCTCACACTGATGGGGTGCAGCTGTGGGACCCTATTTTCAGAGATGATGTCCTCCACCCAACTCTCAAAAAGCTGAAAGGGTCTTCAGTAGAGATGGATAGTCGAGCTGGGCTATCAGACGGTCACCTCTGTAGCTGGTTTCATTTTCCCTATGGTCCAATGTGTAAATTAAACAAAAAAGTGCACGTTTGTTATGATGTCCAAGATGGGGACCAGGATGTGGACATAATAAAAAATTAGGGAACATGATAGGAGACATTTCTACAATACATATAATCATTCTTATCTATCTAATACGATGACAACAGCTCTCCATACCTGCAGTCCACCACAAGGACCACCCTCTCTAATCCCTGAAAAATGAAATCATCCTCAGTGATGAAGAGAGGGGGCTAAGTGCCCCCAATGGTCTCAGAGCATTGACTCTTCTAAGAGTCCTAAGAGTCCTGCTCACACTGATGGGGTGCAGCTGTGGGACCCTATTTTCAGAGATGATGTCCTCCACCCAACTCTCAAAAAGCTGAAAGGGTCTTCAGTAGAGATGGATAGTCGAGCTGGGCTATCAGACGGTCACCTCTGTAGCTGTAGTGTAATTTTTCCTATGGTCCAATGTGTAAATTAAACAAAAAAGTGCACGTTTGTTATGATGTCCAAGATGGGGACCAGGATGTGGACATAATAAAAAATTAGGGAACATGATAGGAGACATTTCTACAATACATATAATCATTCTTATCTATCTAATACGATGACAACAGCTCTCCATACCTGCAGTCCACCACAAGGACCACCCTCTCTAATCCCTGAAAAATGAAATCATCCTCAGTGACGAAGAGAGGGGGCTAAGCGCCCCCATGGTCTCAGAGCATTAACTCTTCTAAGAGTCCTAAGAGTCCTGCTCACACTGATGGGGTGCAGCTGTGGGACCCTATTTTCAGAGATGATGTCCTCCACCCAACTCTCAAAAAGCTGAAAAGGTCTTCAGTAGAGATGGATAGTCGAGCTGGGCTATCAGACGGTCACCTCTGTAGCTGTAGTGTCATTTTTCCAAATGAAAAAATGATCACATTTTTCTCCAAAACTATAACACATGCAAGCTTGTCCTGTTTGGTGGAGATGATATTTAATAAAATAAGTAGAAATCCACTAAAAGTTTTGTTTGGTTATCTTGCAATCCCAAGATAATCGTCTCCATGCTCCAAATCCATTTTAAAGCCATTTTTAAGGCATTTCGCGCATAAATGAAATGATCACATTTTTCTCCAAAACTATAACAGATGCAAGCTTGTCCTGTTTGGTGGAGATAATATTTAATAAAATAAGTAGAAATCTACTAAAAGTTTTGTTTGTTTATATTGACATCCTGAGATAATCGTCTCCATGCTCCAAATCCATTTTAAAGCCATTTCAAAGGCATTTTGCGCATAAATGAAATGATCACATTTTTCTCCAAAACTATAACACATGCAAGCTTGTCCTGTTTGGTGGAGATGATATTTGGTAAAATAAGTAGAAATCCACTAAAAGTTTTGTTTGGTTATCTTGCAATCCCGAGATAATCGTCTCCATGCTCCAAATCTATTTTAAAGCCATTTCAAAGGCATTGTGCGCATAAATGAAATGATCACATTTTTCTCCAAAACTATAACAGATGCAAGCTTGTCCTGTTTGGTGGGGATAATATTTAATAAAATAAGTAGAAATCCACTAAAAGTTTTGTTTGGTTATCTTGCAATCCCGAGATAATCGTCTCCATGCTCCAAATCCATTTTAAAGCCATTTTTAAGGCATTTCGCGCATAAATGAAATGATCACATTTTTCTCCAAAACTATAACAGATGGAAGCTCGTCCTGTTTGGAGGGGATAATATTTAATAAAATAAGTAGAAATCAACTAAAAGTTTTGTTTGGTTATCTTGCAATCCCGAGATAATCGTCTCCATGCTTCAAATCCATTTAAAAGCCATTTTGAAGGCATTTCGCGCATAAATGAAATGATCACATTTTTCTTCAAAACTAAAACAGATGCAAGCTTGTCCTGTTTGGTAGAGATGATATTTAATAAAATATGTAGAAATCCACTAAAAGTTTTGTTTGGTTATCTTGCAATCCCGAGATAATCGTCTCCATGCTTCAAAACTATTTTAAAGCCATTTTTAAGGCATTTCGCGCATACATGAAATGATCACATTTTTCTCCAAAACTATAACAGATGCAAGCTGGTCCTGTTTGGTGGAGATAATATTTAATAAAATAAGTAGAAACCTACTAAAAGTTTCGTTTGTTTATATTGCAATCCTGAGATAATCGTCTCCATGCTCCAAATCCATTTTAAAGCCATTTCAAAGGCATTTCGCGCATAAATGAAATGATCACATTTTTCTCCAAAACTATAACACATGCAAGCTTGTCCTGTTTGGTGGAGATGATATTTAATAAAATAAGTAGAAATCCACTAAAAGTTTTGTTTGGTTATCTTGCAATCCCAAGATAATCGTCTCCATGCTCCAAATCCATTTTAAAGCCATTTTTAAGGCATTTCGCGCATAAATGAAATGATCACATTTTTCTCCAAAACTATAACAGATGCAAGCTTGTCCTGTTTGGTGGAGATAATATTTAATAAAATAGGTAGAAATCTACTAAAAGTTTCGTTTGTTTATATTGCAATCCTGAGATAATCGTCTCCATGCTCCAAATCCATTTTAAAGCCATTTCAAAGGCATTTCGCGCATAAATGAAATGATCACATTTTTCTCCAAAACTATAACAGATGCAAGCTTCTCCTGTTTGGTGGAGATGATATTTAATAAAATAAGTAGAAATCCACTAACAGATTTGTTTGGTTATCTTGCAATCCCGAGATAGTCGTCTCCATGCTCCAAATCCATTTTAAAGCCATCTTTAAGGCATTTCGCGCATAAATGAAATGATCACATTTTTCTCCAAAACTATAACAGATGCAAGCTTGTCCTGTTTGGTGGAGATGATATTTCATAAAATAAGTAGAAATCCACTAAATGTTTTGTTTGGTTATCTTGCAATCCCGAGATAATCGTCTCCATGCTCCAAACCCTTTTTAAAGCCATTTTTAAGGCATTTCGCGCATAAATGAAATGATCACATTTTTCTCCAAAACTATAACAGATGCAAGCTTGTCCTGTTTGGTGGGGATAATATTTAATAAAATAAGTAGAAATCCACTAAAAGTTTTGTTTGGTTATCTTGCAATCCCAAGATAATCGTCTCCATGCTCCAAATCCATTTTAAAGCCATTTTTAAGGCATTTCGCGCATAAATGAAATGATCACATTTTTCTCCAAAACTATAACAGATGCAAGCTTGTCCTGTTTGGTGGAGATAATATTTAATAAAATAAGTAGAAATCTACTAAAAGTTTCGTTTGTTTATATTGCCATCCTGAGATAATCGTCTCCATGCTCCAAATCCATTTTAAAGCCATTTCAAAGGCATTTTGCGCATAAATGAAATGATCACATTTTTCTCCAAAACTATAACACATGCAAGCTTGTCCTGTTTGGTGGAGATGATATTTGGTAAAATAAGTAGAAATCCACTAAAAGTTTTGTTTGGTTATCTTGCAATCCCGAGATAATCGTCTCCATGCTCCAAATCTATTTTAAAGCCATTTAAAAGGCATTGTGCGTATAAATGAAATGATCACATTTTTCTCCAAAACTATAACAGATGCAAGCTTGTCCTGTTTGGAGGGGATGATATTTAATAAAATAATTAGAAATCCACTAAAAGTTTTGTTTGGTTATCTTGCAATCCCGAGATAATCGTCTCCATGCTTCAAAACCATTTTAAAGCCATTTTTAAGGCATTTCGCGCATAAATGAAATGATCACATTTTTCTCCAAAACTATAACAGATGCAAGCTTGTCCTGTTTGGTGGAGATAATATTTAATAAAATAAGTAGAAACCTACTAAAAGTTTCGTTTGTTTATATTGCAATCCTGAGATAATCGTCTCCATGCTCCAAATCCATTTTAAAGCCATTTCAAAGGCATTTCGCGCATAAATGAAATGATCACATTTTTCTCCAAAACTATAACACATGCAAGCTTGTCCTGTTTGGTGGAGATGATATTTAATAAAATAAGTAGAAATCCACTAAAAGTTTTATATGGTTATCTTGCAATCCCAAGATAATCGTTTCCATGCTCCAAATCCATTTTAAAGCCATTTTTAAGGCATTTCGCGCATAAATGAAATGATCACATTTTTCTCCAAAACTATAACAGATGCAAGCTTGTCCTGTTTGGAGGGGATGATATTTAATAAAATAATTAGAAATCCACTAAAAGTTGTGTTTGGTTATCTTGCAATCCCGAGATAATCGTCTCCATGCTTCAAAACCATTTTAAAGCCATTTTAAGGCATTTCGCGCATAAATGAAATGATCACATTTTTCTCCAAAACTATAACAGATGCAAGCTTGTCCTGTTTGGTGGAGATGATATTTAAAAAAAATAAGTAGAAATCCACTAAAAGTTTTGTTTGGTTATCTTGCAATCCCGAGATAATCGTCTCCGTGCTCCAAACCCTTTTTAAAGCCATTTTTAAGGCATTTCGCGCATAAATGAAATGATCACATTTTTCTCCAAAACTATAACAGATGCAAGCTTGTCCTGTTTGGTGGGGATAATATTTAATAAAATAAGTAGAAATCCACTAAAAGTTTTGTTTGGCGCCCCCCATGGTTTTAGAGCATTGACTCTTCTAAGAGTCCTAAGAGTCCTGCTTACACTGATGGGGTGCAGCTGTGGGACCCTATTTTAAGAGATGATGTCCTCCACCCAACTCTCAAAAAGCTGAAAGGGTCTTCAGTAGAGATGGATAGTCGAGCTGGGCTATCAGACGGTCACCTCTGTAGCTGTAGTGTCATTTTTCCTTTGGTCCAATGTGTAAATTAAACAAAAAAGTGCACATTTGTTATGATGTCCAAGATGGGGACCAGGATGTGGACATAATAAAAAATTAGGGAACATGATAGGAGACATTTCTACAATACATATAATCATTCTTATCTATCTAATACGATCACAACAGCTCTCCATTCCTGCAGTCCACCACAAGGACCACTCTCTCTAATCCCTGAAAAATGAAATCATCCTCAGTGACGAAGAGAGGGGGCTAAGCGCCCCCCATGGTCTCAGAGCATTGACTCTTCTAAGAGTCCTAAGAGTCCTGCTCACACTGATGGGGTGCAGCTGTGGGACCCTTTTTTCAGAGATGATGTCCTCCACCCAACTCTCAAAAAGCTGAAAGGGTCTTCAGTAGAGATGGATAGTCGAGCTGGGCTATCAGACGGTCACCTCTGTAGCTGTAGTGTCATTTTTCCTATGGTCCAATGTGTAAATTAAACAAAAAAGTGCACATTTGTTATGATTTCCAAGATGGGGACCAGGATGTGGACATAATAAAAAAATAGGGAACATGATAGGAGACATTTCTACAATACATATAATTATTCTTATCTATCTAATACGATGACAACAGCTCTCCATACCTGCAGTCCACCACAAGGACCACCCTCTCTAATCCCTGAAAAATGAAATCATCCTCAGTGACGAAGAGAGGGGGCTAAGCGCACCCCATGGTCTCAAAACATTGACTCTTCTAAGAGTCCTAAGAGTCCTGCTCACACTGATGGGGTGCAGCTGTGGGACCCTATTTTCAGAGATGATGTCCTCCAACCAACTCTCAAAAAGCTGAAAGGGTCTTCAGTAGAGATGGATAGTCGAGCTGGGCTATCAGACGGTCACCTCTGTAGCTGTAGTGTCATTTTTCCTATGGTCCAATGTGTAAATTAAACAAAAAAGTGCACGTTTGTTATGATTTCCAAGATGGGGACCAGGATGTGGACATAATAAAAAAATAGGGAACATGATAGGAGACATTTCTACAATACATATAATCATTCTTATCTATCTAATACGATGACAACAGCTCTCCATACCTGCAGTCCACCACAAGGACCACCCTCTCTATTCCCTGAAAAGTGAAATCATCCTCAGTGACGAAGAGAGGGGGCTAAGCGCCCCCATGGTCTCAGAGCATTGACTCTTCTAAGAGTCCTAAGAGTCCTGCTCACACTGATGGGGTGCAGCTGTGGGACCCTATTTTCAGAGATGATGTCCTCCACCCAACTCTCAAAAAGCTGAAAGGGTCTTCAGTAGAGATGGATTGTCGAGCTGGGCTATCAGACGGTCACCTCTGTAGCTGTAGTGTCATTTTTCCTATGGTCCAATGTGTAAATTAAACAAAAAAGTGCACGTTTGTTATGATGTCCAAGATGGGGACCAGGATGTGGACATAATAAAAAATTAGGGAACATGATAGGAGACATTTCTACAATACATATAATCATTCTTATCTATCTAATACGATGATAACAGCTCTCCATACCTGCAGTCCACCACAAGGACCACCCTCTCTAATCCCTGAAAAATGAAATCATCCTCAGTGACGAAGAGAGGGGGCTAAGCGCCCCCATGGTCTCAGAGCATTAACTCTTCTAAGAGTCCTAAGAGTCCTGCTCACACTGATGGGGTGCAGCTGTGGGACCCTATTTTCAGAGATGATGTCCTCCACCCAACTCTCAAAAAGCTGAAAGGGTCTTCAGTAGAGATGGATAGTCGAGCTGGGCTATCAGACGGTCACCTCTGTAGCTGTAGTGTCATTTTTCCTATGGTCCAATGTGTAAATTAAACAAAAAAGTGCAAGTTTGTTATGATGTCCAAGATGGGGACCAGGATGTGGACATAATAAAAAATTAGGGAACATGATAGGAGACATTTCTACAATACATATAATCATTCTTATCTATCTAATATGATGACAACAGCTCTCCATACCTGCAGTCCACCACAAGGACCACCCTCTCTAATCCCTGAAAAATGAAATCATCCTCAGTGACGAAGAGAGGGGGCCAAGCGCCCCCCATGGTACCAGAGCATTGACTCTTCTAAGAGTCCTAAGAGTCCTGCTCACACTGATGGGGTGAAGCTGTGGGACCCTATTTTCAGAGATGATGTCCTCCACCCAACTCTCAAAAAGCTGAAAGGGTCTTCAGTAGAGATGGATAGTCGAGCTGGGCTATCAGACGGTCACCTCTGTAGCTGTAGTGTCATTTTTCCTATGGTCCAATGTGTAAATTAAACAAAAAAGTGCACGTTTGTTATGATGTCCAAGATGGGGACCAGGATGTGGACATAATAAAAAATTAGGGAACATGATAGGAGACATTTCTACAATACATATAATCATTCTTATCTATCTAATACGATGACAACAGCTCTCCATACCTGCAGTCCACCACAAGGACCACCCTCTCTAATCCCTGAAAAATGAAATCATCCTCAGTGACGAAGAGAGGGGGCTAAGCGCCCCCATGGTCTCAGAGCATTAACTCTTCTAAGAGTCCTAAGAGTCCTGCTCACACTGATGGGGTGCAGCTGTGGGACCCTATTTTCAGAGATGATGTCCTCCACCCAACTCTCAAAAAGCTGAAAGGGTCTTCAGTAGAGATGGATAGTCGAGCTGGGCTATCAGACGGTCACCTCTGTAGCTGTAGTGTCATTTTTCCTATGGTCCAATGTGTAAATTAAACAAAAAAGTGCACGTTTGTTATGATGTCCAAGATGGGGACCAGGATGTGGACATAATAAAAAATTAGGGAACATGATAGGAGACATTTCTACAATACATATAATCATTCTTATCTATCTAATACGATGACAACAGCTCTCCATACCTGCAGTCCACCACAAGGACCACCCTCTCTAATCCCTGAAAAATGAAATCATCCTCAGTGACGAAGAGAGGGGGCCAAGCGCCCCCCATGGTACCAGAGCATTGACTCTTCTAAGAGTCCTAAGAGTCCTGCTCACACTGATGGGGTGAAGCTGTGGGACCCTATTTTCAGAGATGATGTCCTCCACCCAACTCTCAAAAAGCTGAAAGGGTCTTCAGTAGAGATGGATAGTCGAGCTGGGCTATCAGACGGTCACCTCTGTAGCTGTAGTGTCATTTTTCCTATGGTCCAATGTGTAAATTAAACAAAAAAGTGCACGTTTGTTATGATGTCCAAGATGGGGACCAGGATGTGGACATAATAAGAAATTAGGGAACATGATAGGAGACATTTCTACAATACATATATTCATTCTTATCTATCTAATACGATGACAACAGCTCTCCATACCTGCAGTCCACCACAAGGACCACCCTCTCTAATCCCTGAAAAATGAAATCATCCTCAGGGACGAAGAGAGGGGGCTAAGCGCCCCCCATGGTTTTAGAGCATTGACTCTTCTAAGAGTCCTAAGAGTCCTGCTTACACTGATGGGGTGCAGCTGTGGGACCCTATTTTCAGAGATGATGTCCTCCACCCAACTCTCAAAAAGCTGAAAGGGTCTTCAGTAGAGATGGATAGTCGAGCTGGGCTATCAGACGGTCACCTCTGTAGCTGTAGTGTCATTTTTCCTATGGTCCAATGTGTAAATTAAACAAAAAAGTGCACGTTTGTTATGATGTTCAAGATGGGGACCAGGATGTGGACATAATAAAAAATTAGGGAACATGATAGGAGACATTTCTACAATACATATAATCATTCTTATCTATCTAATACGATCACAACAGCTCTCCATACCTGCAGTCCACCACAAGGACCACTCTCTCTAATCCCTGAAAAATTAAATCATCCTCAGTGACGAAGAGAGGGGGCTAAGCGCCCCCCATGGTCTCAGAGCATTGACTCTTCTAAGAGTCCTAAGATTCCTGCTCACACTGATGGGGTGCAGCTGTGGGACCCTATTTTCAGAGATGATGTCCTCCACCCAACTCTCAAAAAGCTGAAAGGGTCTTCAGTAGAGATGGATAGTCGAGCTGGGCTATCAGACGGTCACCTCTGTAGCTGTAGTGTCATTTTTCCTATGGTCCAATGTGTAAATTAAACAAAAAAGTGCACATTTGTTATGATTTCCAAGATGGGGACCA
The DNA here is from genome assembly GCF_048569485.1 of Anomaloglossus baeobatrachus. Taxonomy (NCBI): domain Eukaryota; kingdom Metazoa; phylum Chordata; class Amphibia; order Anura; family Aromobatidae; genus Anomaloglossus; species Anomaloglossus baeobatrachus. The sequence goes on from NW_027444997.1 coordinate 624,478, forward strand.
GGATGTGGACATAATAAAAAAATAGGGAACATGATAGGAGACATTTCTACAATACATAAAATCATTCTTATCTATCTAATACGATGACAACAGCTCTCCATACCTGCAGTCCACCACAAGGACCACCCTCTCTATTCCCTGAAAAGTGAAATCATCCTCAGTGACGAAGAGAGGGGGCTAAGCGCCCCCCATGGTCTCAGAGCATTGACTCTTCTAAGAGTCCTAAGAGTCCTGCTCACACTGATGGGGTGCAGCTGTGGGACCCTATTTTCAGGGATGATGTTCTCTACCCAACTCTCAAAAAGCTGAAAGGGTCTTCAGTAGAGATGGATAGTCGAGCTGGGCTATCAGACGGTCACCTCTGTAGCTGTAGTGTCATTTTTCCTATGGTCCAATGTGTAAATTAAACAAAAAAGTGCACGTTTGTTATGATGTCCAAGATGGGGACCAGGATGTAGACATAATAAAAAATTAGGGAACATGATAGGAGACATTTCTACAATACATATAATCATTCTTATCTATCTAATACGATGACAACAGCTCTCCATACCTGCAGTCCACCACAAGGACCACCCTCTCTAATCCCTGAAAAATGAAATCATCCTCAGTGACGAAGAGAGGGGGCTAAGCGCCCCCATGGTCTCAGAGCATTAACTCTTCTAAGAGTCCTAAGAGTCCTGCTCACACTGATGGGGTGCAGCTGGTGGACCCTATTTTCAGAGATAATGTCCTCCACCCAACTCTCAAAAAGCTGAAAGGGTCTTCAGTAGAGATGGATAGTCGAGCTGGGCTATCAGACGGTCACCTCTGTAGCTGTAGTGTCATTTTTCCTATGGTCCAATGTGTAAATTAAACAAAAAAGTGCACGTTTGTTATGATGTCCAAGATGGGGACCAGGATGTGGACATAATAAAAAATTAGGGAACATGATAGGAGACATTTCTACAATACATATAATCATTCTTATCTATCTATTATGATGATAACAGCTCTCCATATCTGCAGTCCACCACAAGGACCACCCTCTCTAATCCCTGAAAAATGAAATCATCCTCAGTGATGAAGAGAGAGGGCTAAGTGCCCCCAATGGTCTCAGAGCATTGACTCTTCTAAGAGTCCTAAGAGTCCTGCTCACACTGATGGGGTGCAGCTGTGGGACCCTATTTTCAGAGATGATGTCCTCCACCCAACTCTCAAAAAGCTGAAAGGGTCTTCAGTAGAGATGGATAGTCGAGCTGGGCTATCAGACGGTCACCTCTGTAGCTGTAGTGTCATTTTTCCTATGGTCCAATGTGTAAATTAAACAAAAAAGTGCACGTTTGTTATGATGTTCAAGATGGGGACCAGGATGTGGACATAATAAAAAATTAGGGAACATGATAGGAGACATTTCTACAATACATATAATCATTCTTATCTATCTAATACGATCACAACAGCTCTCCATACCTGCAGTCCACCACAAGGACCACTCTCTCTAATCCCTGAAAAATGAAATCATCCTCAGTGACGAAGAGAGGGGGCTAAGCGCCCCCCATGGTCTCAGAGCATTGAGTCTTCTAAGAGTCCTAAGATTCCTGCTCACACTGATGGGGTGCAGCTGTGGGACCCTATTTTCAGAGATGATGTCCTCCACCCAACTCTCAAAAAGCTGAAAGGGTCTTCAGTAGAGATGGATAGTCGAGCTGGGCTATCAGACGGTCACCTCTGTAGCTGTAGTGTCATTTTTCCTATGGTCCAATGTGTAAATTAAACAAAAAAGTGCACGTTTGTTCTGATTTCCAAGATGGGGACCAGGATGTGGACATAATAAAAAAATAGGGAACATGATAGGAGACATTTCTACAATACATATAATCATTCTTATCTATCTAATACGATGACAACAGCTCTCCATACCTGCAGTCCACCACAAGGACCACCCTCTCTATTCCCTGAAAAGTGAAATCATCCTCAGTGACGAAGAGATGGGGCTAAGCGCCCCCCATGGTCTCAGAGCATTGACTCTTCTAAGAGTCCTAAGAGTCCTGCTCACACTGATGGGGTGCAGCTGTGGGACCCTATTTTCAGAGATGATGTTCTCCACCCAACTCTCAAAAAGCTGAAAGGGTCTTCAGTAGAGATGGATAGTCGAGCTGGGCTATCAGACGGTCACCTCTGTAGCTGTAGTGTCATTTTTCCTATGGTCCAATGTGTAAATTAAACAAAAAAGTGCACGTTTGTTATGATGTCCAAGATGGGGACCAGGATGTGGACATAATAAAAAATTAGGGAACATGATAGGAGACATTTCTACAATACATATAATCATTCTTATCTATTTAATACGATGACAACAGCTCTCCATACCTGCAGTCCACCACAAGGACCACCCTCTCTAATCCCTGAAAAATGAAATCATCCTCAGTGACGAAGAGAGGGGGCTAAGCGCCCCCCATGGTCTCAGAGCATTGACTCTTCTAAGAGACCTAAGAGTCCTGCTCACACTGATGGGGTGCAGCTGTGGGACCCTATTTTCAGAGATGATGTCCTCCACCCAACTCTCAAAAAGCTGAAAGGGTCTTCAGTAGAGATGGATAGTCGAGCTGGGCTATCAGACGGTCACCTCTGTAGCTGTAGTGTCATTTTTCCTATGGTCCAATGTGTAAATTAAACAAAAAAGTGCACGTTTGTTATGATGTCCAAGATGGGGACCAGGATGTGGACATAATAAAAAATTAGGGAACATGATAGGAGACATTTCTACAATGCATATAATCATTCTTATCTATCTAATACGATGATAACAGCTCTCCATATCTGCAGTCCACCACAAGGACCACCCTCTCTAATCCCTGAAAAATGAAATCATCCTCAGTGATGAAGAGAGGGGGCTAAGTGCCCCCAATGGTCTCAGAGCATTGACTCTTCTAAGAGTCCTAAGAGTCCTGCTCACACTGATGGGGTGCAGCTGTGGGACCCTATTTTCAGAGATGATGTCCTCCACCCAACTCTCAAAAAGCTGAAAGGGTCTTCAGTAGAGATGGATAGTCGAGCTGGGCTATCAGACGGTCACCTCTGTAGCTGTGGTGTCATTTTTCCTATGGTCCAATGTGTAAATTAAACAAAAAAGTGCACGTTTGTTATGATGTCCAAGATGGGGACCAGGATGTGGACATAATAAAAAATTAGGGAACATGATAGGAGACATTTCTACAATACATATAATCATTCTTATCTATCTAATACGATGACAACAGCTCTCCATAACTGCAGTCCACCACAAGGACCACCCTCTCTAATCCCTGAAAAATGAAATCATCCTCAGTGACGAAGAGAGGGGGCTAAGCGCCCCCATGGTCTCAGAGCATTAACTCTTCTAAGAGTCCTAAGAGTCCTGCTCACACTGATGGGGTGCAGCTGTGGGACCCTATTTTTAGAGATGATGTCCTCCACCCAACTCTCAAAAAGCTGAAAGGGTCTTCAGTAGAGATGGATAGTCGAGCTGGGCTATCAGACGGTCACCTCTGTAGCTGTAGTGTCATTTTTCCTATGGTCCAATGTGTAAATTAAACAAAAAAGTGCACGTTTGTTATGATGTCCAAGATGGGGACCAGGATGTGGACATAATAAAAAATTAGGGAACATGATAGGAGACTTTTATACAATACATATAATCATTCTTATCTATCTAATACGATGACAACAGCTCTCCATACCTGCAGTCCACCACAAGGACCACCCTCTCTAATCCCTGAAAAATGAAATCATCCTCAGGGACGAAGAGAGGGGGCTAAGCGCCCCCCATGGTTTTAGAGCATTGACTCTTCTAAGAGTCCTAAGAGTCCTGCTTACACTGATGGGGTGCAGCTGTGGGACCCTATTTTCAGAGATGATGTCCTCCACCCAACTCTCAAAAAGCTGAAAGGGTCTTCAGTAGAGATGGATAGTCGAGCTGGGCTATCAGACGGTCACCTCTGTAGCTGTAGTGTCATTTTTCCTATGGTCCAATGTGTAAATTAAACAAAAAAGTGCACGTTTGTTATGATGTCCAAGATGGGGACCAGGATGTGGACATAATAAAAAATTAGGGAACATGATAGGAGACATTTCTACAATACATATAATCATTCTTATCTATCTAATACGATGATAACAGCTCTCCATATCTGCAGTCCACCACAAGGACCACCCTCTCTAATCCCTGAAAAATGAAATCATCCTCAGTGATGAAGAGAGGGGGCTAAGTGCCCCCAATGGTCTCAGAGCATTGACTCTTCTAAGAGTCCTAAGAGTCCTGCTCACACTGATGGGGTGCAGCTGTGGGACCCTATTTTCAGAGATGATGTCCTCCACCCAACTCTCAAAAAGCTGAAAGGGTCTTCAGTAGAGATGGATAGTCGAGCTGGGCTATCAGACGGTCACCTCTGTAGCTGTAGTGTCATTTTTCCTATGGTCCAATGTGTAAATTAAACAAAAAAGTGCACGTTTGTTATGATGTCCAAGATGGGGACCAGGATGTGGACATAATAAAAAATTAGGGAACATGATAGGAGACATTTCTACAATACATATAATCATTCTTATCTATCTAATACGATGACAACAGCTCTCCATACCTGCAGTCCACCACAAGGACCACCCTCTCTAATCCCTGAAAAATGAAATCATCCTCAGTGACGAAGAGAGGGGGCTAAGCGCCCCCATGGTCTCAGAGCATTAACTCTTCTAAGAGTCCTAAGAGTCCTGCTCACACTGATGGGGTGCAGCTGTGGGACCCTATTTTCAGAGATGATGTCCTCCACCCAACTCTCAAAAAGCTGAAAGGGTCTTCAGTAGAGATGGATAGTCGAGCTGGGCTATCAGACGGTCACCTCTGTAGCTGTAGTGTCATTTTTCCTATGGTCCAATGTGTAAATTAAACAAAAAAGTGCACGTTTGTTATGATGTCCAAGATGGGGACCAGGATGTGGACATAATAAAAAATTAGGGAACATGATAGGAGACATTTCTACAATACATATAATCATTCTTATCTATCTAATACGATGACAACAGCTCTCCATACCTGCAGTCCACCACAAGGACCACCCTCTCTAATCCCTGAAAAATGAAATCATCCTCAGTGACGAAGAGAGGGGGCTAAGCACCCCCATGGTCTCAGAGCATTAACTCTTCTAAGAGTCCTAAGAGTCCTGCTCACACTGATGGGGTGCAGCTGTGGGACCCTATTTTCAGAGATGATGTCCTCCACCCAACTCTCAAAAAGCTGAAAGGGTCTTCAGTAGAGATGGATAGTCGAGCTGGGCTATCAGACGGTCACCTCTGTAGCTGTAGTGTCATTTTTCCTATGGTCCAATGTGTAAATTAAACAAAAAAGTGCACGTTTGTTATGATGTCCAAGATGGGGACCAGGATGTGGACATAATAAAAAATTAGGGAACATGATAGGAGACATTTCTACAATACATATAATCATTCTTATCTATCTAATACGATGACAACAGCTCTCCATACCTGCAGTCCACCACAAGGACCACCCTCTCTAATCCCTGAAAAATGAAATCATCCTCAGGGACGAAGAGAGGGGGCTAAGCGGCCCCCATGGTTTTAGAGCATTGACTCTTCTAAGAGTCCTAAGAGTCCTGCTTACACTGATGGGGTGCAGCTGTGGGACCCTATTTTAAGAGATGATGTCCTCCACCCAACTCTCAAAAAGCTGAAAGGGTCTTCAGTAGAGATGGATAGTCGAGCTGGGCTACCAGACGGTCACCTCTGTAGCTGTAGTGTCATTTTTCCTATGGTCCAATGTGTAAATTAAACAAAAAAGTGCACGTTTGTTATGATTTCCAAGATGGGGACCAGGATGTGGACATAATAAAAAAATAGGGAACATGATAGGAGACATTTCTACAATACATATAATCATTCTTATCTATCTAATACGATGACAACAGCTCTCCATACCTGCAGACCACCACAAGTACCACCCTCTCTATTCCCTGAAAAGTGAAATCATCCTCAGTGACAAAGAGAGGGGGCTAAGCGCCCCCCATGGTCTCAAAACATTGACTCTTCTAAGAGTCCTAAGAGTCCTGCTCACACTGATGGGGTGCAGCTGTTGGACCCTATTTTCAGAGATGATGTTCTCCACCCAACTCTCAAAAAGCTGAAAATGTCTTCAGTAGAGATGGATAGTCGAGCTGGGCTATCAGACGGTCACCTCTGTAGCTGTAGTGTCATTTTTCCTATGGTCCAATGTGTAAATTAAACAAAAAAGTGCACGTTTGTTATGATGTCCAAGATGGGGACCAGGATGTGGACATAATAAAAAATTAAGGAACATGATAGGAGACATTTCTACAATACATATAATCATTCTTATCTATTTAATACGATGACAACAGCTCTCCATACCTGCAGTCCACCACAAGGACCACCCTCTCTAATCCCTGAAAAATGAAATCATCCGCAGTGACGAAGAGAGGGGGCTAAGCGCCCCCCATGGTCTCAGAGCATTGACTCTTCTAAGAGTCCTAAGAGTCCTGCTCACACTGATGGGGTGCAGCTGTGGGACCCTATTTTCAGAGATGATGTCCTCCTCCCAACTCTCAAAAAGCTGAAAGGGTCTTCAGTAGAGATGGATTGTCGAGCTGGGCTATCAGACGGTCACCTCTGTAGCTGTAGTGTCATTTTTCCTATGGTCCAATGTGTAAATTAAACAAAAAAGTGCACGTTTGTTATGATGTCCAAGATGGGGACCAGGATGTGGACATAATAAAAAATTAGGGAACATGATAGGAGACATTTCTACAATACATATAATCATTCTTATCTATCTAATACGATGATAACAGCTCTCCATACCTGCAGTCCACCACAAGGACCACCCTCTCTAATCCCTGAAAAATGAAATCATCCTCAGTGACGAAGAGAGGGGGCTAAGTGCCCCCAATGGTCTCAGAGCATTGACTCTTCTAAGAGTCCTAAGAGTCCTGCTCACACTGATGGGGTGCAGCTGTGGGACCCTATTTTCAGAGATGATGTTCTCCACCCAACTCTCAAATAGCTGAAAGGGTCTTCAGTAGAGATGGATAGTCGAGCTGGGCTATCAGACGGTCACCTCTGTAGCTGTAGTGTCATTTTTCCTATGGTCCAATGTGTAAATTAAACAAAAAAGTGCACGTTTGTTATGATGTCCAAGATGGGGACCAGGATGTGGACATAATAAAAAATTAGGGAACATGATAGGAGACATTTCTACAATACATATAATCATTCTTATCTATCTAATACGATGACAACAGCTCTCCATACCTGCAGTCCACCACAAGGACCACCCTCTCTAATCCCTGAAAAATGAAATCATCCTCAGTGACGAAGAGAGGGGGCTAAGCGCCCCCATGGTCTCAGAGCATTAACTCTTCTAAGAGTCCTAAGAGTCCTGCTCACACTGATGGGGTACAGCTGTGGGACCCTATTTTCAGAGATGATGTCCTCCACCCAACTCTCAAAAAGCTGAAAGGGTCTTCAGTAGAGATGGATAGTCGAGCTGGGCTATCAGACGGTCACCTCTGTAGCTGTAGTGTCATTTTTCCTATGGTCCAATGTGTAAATTAAACAAAAAAGTGCACGTTTGTTATGATGTCCAAGATGGGGACCAGGATGTGGACATAATAAAAAATTAGGGAACATGATAGGAGACATTTCTACAATACATATAATCATTCTTATCTATCTAATACGATGACAACAGCTCTACATACCTGCAGTCCACCACAAGGACCACCCTCTCTAATCCCTGAAAAATGAAATCATCCTCAGTGACGAAGAGAGGGGGCCAAGTGCCCCCCATGGTACCAGAGCATTGACTCTTCTAAGAGTCCTAAGAGTCCTGCTCACACTGATGGGGTGAAGCTGTGGGACCCTATTTTCAGAGATGATGTCCTCCACCCAACTCTCAAAAAGCTGAAAGGGTCTTCAGTAGAGATGGATAGTCGAGCTGGGCTATCAGACGGTCACCTCTGTAGCTGTAGTGTCATTTTTCCTATGGTCCAATGTGTAAATTAAACAAAAAAGTGCACGTTTGTTATGATGTCCAAGATGGGGACCAGGATGTGGACATAATAAAAAATTAGGGAACATGATAGGAGACATTTCTACAATACATATAATCATTCTTATCTATCTAATACGATGATAACAGCTCTCCATACCTGCAGTCCACCACAAGGACCACCCTCTCTAAACCCTGAAAAATGAAATCATCCTCAGTGACGAAGAGAGGGGGCTCAGTGCCCCCAATGGTCTCAGAGCATTTACTCTTCTAAGAGTCTTAAGAGTAATGCTCACACTGATGGGGTGCAGCTGTGGGACCCTATTTTCAGAGATGATGTCCTCCACCCAACTCTCAAAATGCTGAAAGGGTCTTCAGTAGAGATGGATAGTCGAGCTGGGCTATCAGACGGTCACCTCTGTAGCTGTAGTGTCATTTTTCCTATGGTCCAATGTGTAAATTAAACAAAAAAGTGCACGTTTGTTATGATGTCCAAGATGGGGACCAGGATGTGGACATAATAAAAAATTAGGGAACATGATAGGAGACATTTCTACAATACATATAATCATTCTTATCTATCTAATACGATGACAACAGCTCTCCATACCTGCAGTCCACCACAAGGACCACCCTCTCTAATCCCTGAAAAATGAAATCATCCTCAGTGACGAAGAGAGGGGGCTAAGCGCCCCCATGGTCTCAGAGCATTAACTCTTCTAAGAGTCCTAAGAGTCCTGCTCACACTGATGGGGTGCAGCTGTGGGACCCTATTTTCAGAGATGATGTCCTCCACCCAACTCTCAAAAAGCTGAAAGGGTCTTCAGTAGAGATGGATAGTCGAGCTGGGCTATCAGACGGTCACCTCTGTAGCTGTAGTGTCATTTTTCCTATGGTGCAATGTGGAAATTAAACAAAAAAGTGCACGTTTGTTATGATGTCCAAGATGGGGACCAGGATGTGGACATAATAAAAAATTAGGGAACATGATAGGAGACATTTCTACAATACATATAATCATTCTTATCTATCTAATACGATCACAACAGCTCTCCATACCTGCAGTCCACCACAAGGACCACTCTCTCTAATCCCTGAAAAATGAAATCATCCTCAGTGACGAAGAGAGGGGGCTAAGCGCCCCCCATGGTCTCAAAACATTGACTCTTCTAAGAGTCCTAAGAGTCCTGCTCACACTGATGGGGTGCAGCTGTGGGACCCTATTTTCAGAGATGATGTCCTCCACCCAACTCTCAAAAAGCTGAAAGGGTCTTCAGTAGAGATGGATAGTCGAGCTGGGCTACCAGACGGTCACCTCTGTAGCTGTAGTGTCATTTTTCCTATGGTCCAATGTGTAAATTAAACAAAAAAGTGCACGTTTGTTATGATTTCCAAGATGGGGACCAGGATGTGGACATAATAAAAAATTAGGGAACATGATAGGAGACATTTCTACAATACATATAATCATTCTTATCTATCTAATACGATGACAACAGCTCTCCATACCTGCAGTCCACCACAAGTACCACCCTCTCTATTCCCTGAAAAGTGAAATCATCCTCAGTGACGAAGAGAGGGGGCTAAGCGCCCCCCATGGTCTCAGAGCATTGACTCTTCTAAGAGTCCTAAGAGTCCTGCTCACACTGATGGGGTGCAGCTGTGGGACCCTATTTTCAGAGATGATGTTCTCCACCCAACTCTCAAAAAGCTGAAAGGGTCTTCAGTAGAGATGGATAGTCGAGCTGGGCTATCAGACGGTCACCTCTGTAGCTGTAGTGTCATTTTTCCTATGGTCCAATGTGTAAATTAAACAAAAAAGTGCACGTTTGTTATGATGTCCAAGATGGGGACCAGGATGTGGACATAATAAAAAATTAGGGAACATGATAGGAGACATTTCTACAATACATATAATCATTCTTATCTATTTAATACGATGACAACAGCTCTCCATACCTGCAGTCCACCACAAGGACCACCCTCTCTAATCCCTGAAAAATGAAATCATCCTCAGTGACGAAGAGAGGGGGCTAAGCGCCCCCCATGGTCTCAGAGCATTGACTCTTCTAAGAGTCCTAAGAGTCCTGCTCACACTGATGGGGTGCAGCTGTGGGACCCTATTTTCAGAGATGATGTCCTCCACCCAACTCTCAAAAAGCTGAAAGGGTCTTCAGTAGAGATGGATTGTCGAGCTGGGCTATCAGACGGTCACCTCTGTAGCTGTAGTGTCATTTTTCCTATGGTCCAATGTGTAAATTAAACAAAAAAGTGCACGTTTGTTATGATGTCCAAGATGGGGACCAGGATGTGGACATAATAAAAAATTAGGGAACATGATAGGAGACATTTCTACAATACATATAATCATTCTTATCTATCTAATACGATGATAACAGCTCTCCATACCTGCAGTCCACCACAAGGACCACCCTCTCTAATCCCTGAAAAATGAAATCATCCTCAGTGACGAAGAGAGGGGGCTAAGTGCCCCCAATGGTCTCAGAGCATTGACTCTTCTAAGAGTCCTAAGAGTCCTGCTCACACTGATGGGGTGCAGCTGTGGGACCCTATTTTCAGAGATGATGTCCTCCACCCAACTCTCAAAAAGCTGAAAGGGTCTTCAGTAGAGATGGATAGTCGAGCTGGGCTATCAGACGGTCACCTCTGTAGCTGTAGTGTCATTTTTCCTATGGTCCAATGTGTAAATTAAACAAAAAAGTGCACGTTTGTTATGATGTCCAAGATGGGGACCAGGATGTGGACATAATAAAAAATTAGGGAACATGATAGGAAACATTTCTACAATACATATAATCATTCTTATCTATCTAATACGATGACAACAGCTCTCCATACCTGCAGTCCACCACAAGGACCACCCTCTCTAATCCCTGAAAAATGAAATCATCCTCAGTGACGAAGAGAGGGGGCTAAGCGCCCCCATGGTCTCAGAGCATTAACTCTTCTAAGAGTCCTAAGAGTCCTGCTCACACTGATGGGGTGCAGCTGTGGGACCCTATTTTCAGAGATCATGTCCTCCACCCAACTCTCAAAAAGCTGAAAGGGTCTTCAGTAGAGATGGATTGTCGAGCTGGGCTGTCAGACGGTCACCTCTGTAGCTGTAGTGTCATTTTTCCTATGGTCCAATGTGTAAATTAAACAAAAAAGTGCACGTTTGTTATGATGTCCAAGATGGGGACCAGGATGTGGACATAATAAAAAATTAGGGAACATGATAGGAGACATTTCTACAATACATATAATCATTCTTATCTATCTAATACGATGATAACAGCTCTCCATACCTGCAGTCCACCACAAGGACCACCCTCTCTAATCCCTGAAAAATGAAATCATCCTCAGTGACGAAGAGAGGGGGCTAAGTGCCCCCAATGGTCTCAGAGCATTGACTCTTCTAAGAGTCCTAAGAGTCCTGCTCACACTGATGGGGTGCAGCTGTGGGACCCTATTTTCAGAGATGATGTCCTCCACCCAACTCTCAAAAAGCTGAAAGGGTCTTCAGTAGAGATGGATAGTCGAGCTGGGCTATCAGACGGTCACCTCTGTAGCTGTAGTGTCATTTTTCCTATGGTCCAATGTGTAAATTAAACAAAAAAGTGCACGTTTGTTATGATGTCCAAGATGGGGACCAGGATGTGGACATAATAAAAAATTAGGGAACATGATAGGAGACATTTCTACAATACATATAATCATTCTTATCTATCTAATACGATGATAACAGCTCTCCATACCTGCAGTCCACCACAAGGACCACCCTCTCTAAACCCTGAAAAATGAAATCATCCTCAGTGACGAAGAGAGGGGGCTCAGTGCCCCCAATGGTCTCAGAGCATTGACTCTTCTAAGAGTCTTAAGAGTCCTGCTCACACTGATGGGGTGCAGCTGTGGGACCCTATTTTCAGAGATGATGTCCTCCACCCAACTCTCAAAATGCTGAAAGGGTCTTCAGTAGAGATGGATAGTCGAGCTGGGCTATCAGACGGTCACCTCTGTAGCTGTAGTGTCATTTTTCCTATGGTCCAATGTGTAAATTAAACAAAAAAGTGCACGTTTGTTATGATGTCCAAGATGGGGACCAGGATGTGGACATAATAAAAAATTAGGGAACATGATAGGAGACATTTCTACAATACATATAATCATTCTTATCTATCTAATACGATGACAACAGCTCTCCATACCTGCAGTCCACCACAAGGACCACCCTCTCTAATCCCTGAAAAATGAAATCATCCTCAGTGACGAAGTGAGGGGGCTAAGCGCCCCCATGGTCTCAGAGCATTAACTCTTCTAAGAGTCCTAAGAGTCCTGCTCACACTGATGGGGTGCAGATGTGGGACCCTATTTTCAGAGATGATGTCCTCCACCCAACTCTCAAAAAGCTGAAAGGGTCTTCAGTAGAGATGGATAGTCGAGCTGGGCTATCAGACGGTCACCTCTGTAGCTGTAGTGTCATTTTTCCTATGGTCCAATGTGGAAATTAAACAAAAAAGTGCACGTTTGTTATGATGTCCAAGATGGGGACCAGGATGTGGACATAATAAAAAATTAGGGAACATGATAGGAGACATTTCTACAATACATATAATCATTCTTATCTATCTAATACGATGACAACAGCTCTCCATACCTGCAGTCCACCACAAGGACCACCCTCTCTAATCCCTGAAAAATGAAATCATCCTCAGTGACGAAGAGAGGGGGCCAAGCGCCCCCCATGGTACCAGAGCATTGACTCTTCTAAGAGTCCTAAGAGTCCTGCTCACACTGATGGGGTGCAGCTGTGGGACCCTATTTTCAGAGATGATGTCCTCCACCCAACTCTCAAAAAGCTGAAAGGGTCTTCAGTAGAGATGGATAGTCGAGCTGGGCTATCAGACGGTCACCTCTGTAGCTGTAGTGTCATTTTTCCTATGGTCCAATGTGTAAATTAAACAAAAAAGTGCACGTTTGTTATGATGTCCAAGATGGGGACCAGGATGTGGACATAATAAAAAATTAGGGAACATGATAGGAGACATTTCTACAATACATATAATCATTCTTATCTATTTAATACGATGACAACAGCTCTCCATACCTGCAGTCCACCACAAGGACCACCCTCTCTAATCGCTGAAAAATGAAATCATCCTCAGTGACGAAGAGAGGGGGCTAAGCGCCCCCCATGGTCTCAGAGCATTGACTCTTCTAAGAGTCCTAAGAGTCCTGCTCACACTGATGGGGTGCAGCTGTGGGACCCTATTTTCAGAGATGATGTCCTCCACCCAACTCTCAAAAAGCTGAAAGGGTCTTCAGTAGAGATGGATAGTCGAGCTGGGCTATCAGACGGTCACCTCTGTAGCTGTAGTGTCATTTTTCCTATGGTCCAATGTGTAAATTAAACAAAAAAGTGCACGTTTGTTATGATGTCCAAGATGGGGACCAGGATGTGGACATAATAAAAAATTAGGGAACATGATAGGAGACATTTCTACAATACATATAATCATTCTTATCTATTTAATACGATGACAACAGCTCTCCATACCTGCAGTCCACCACAAGGACCACCCTCTCTAATCCCTGAAAAATGAAATCATCCTCAGTGACGAAGAGAGGGGGCTAAGCGCCCCCCATGGTCTCAGAGCATTGACTCTTCTAAGAGTCCTAAGAGTCCTGCTCACACTGATGGGGTGCAGCTGTGGGACCCTATTTTCAGAGATGATGTCCTCCACCCAACTCTCAAAAAGCTGAAAGGGTCTTCAGTAGAGATGGATTGTCGAGCTGGGCTATCAGACGGTCTCCTCTGTAGCTGTAGTGTCATTTTTCCTATGGTCCAATGTGTAAATTAAACAAAAAAGTGCACGTTTGTTATGATGTCCAAGATGGGGACCAGGATGTGGACATAATAAAAAATTAGGGAACATGATAGGAGACATTTCTACAATACATATAATCATTCTTATCTACCTAATACGATGATAACAGCTCTCCATACCTGCAGTCCACCACAAGGACCACCCTCTCTAATCCCTGAAAAATGAAATCATCCTCAGTGACGAAGAGAGGGGGCTAAGTGCCCCCAATGGTCTCAGAGCATTGACTCTTCTAAGAGTCCTAAGAGTCCTGCTCACACTGATGGGGTGCAGCTGTGGGACCCTATTTTCAGAGATGATGTCCTCCACCCAACTCTCAAAAAGCTGAAAGGGTCTTCAGTAGAGATGGATAGTCGAGCTGGGCTATCAGACGGTCACCTCTGTAGCTGTAGTGTCATTTTTCCTATGGTCCAATGTGTAAATTAAACAAAAAAGTGCACGTTTGTTATGATGTCCAAGATGGGGACCAGGATGTGGACATAATAAGAAATTAGGGAACATGATAGGAGACATTTCTACAATACATATAATCATTCTTATCTATCTAATACGATGACAACAGCTCTCCATACCTGCAGTCCACCACAAGGACCACCCTCTCTAATCCCTGAAAAATGAAATCATCCTCAGGGACGAAGAGAGGGGGCTAAGCGCCCCCCATGGTTTTAGAGCATTGACTCTTCTAAGAGTCCTAAGAGTCCTGCTTACACTGATGGGGTGCAGCTGTGGGACCCTATTTTCAGAGATGATGTCCTCCACCCAACTCTCAAAAAGCTGAAAGGGTCTTCAGTAGAGATGGATAGTCGAGCTGGGCTATCAGACGGTCACCTCTGTAGCTGTAGTGTCATTTTTCCTATGGTCCAATGTGTAAATTAAACAAAAAAGTGCACGTTTGTTATGATGTTCAAGATGGGGACCAGGATGTGGACATAATAAAAAATTAGGGAACATGATAGGAGACATTTCTACAATACATATAATCATTCTTATCTATCTAATACGATCACAACAGCTCTCCATACCTGCAGTCCACCACAAGGACCACTCTCTCTAATCCCTGAAAAATGAAATCATCCTCAGTGACGAAGAGAGGGGGCTAAGCGCCCCCCATGGTCTCAGAGCATTGACTCTTCTAAGAGTCCTAAGATTCCTGCTCACACTGATGGGGTGCAGCTGTGGGACCCTATTTTCAGAGATGATGTCCTCCACCCAACTCTCAAAAAGCTGAAAGGGTCTTCAGTAGAGATGGATAGTCGAGCTGGGCTATCAGACGGTCACCTCTGTAGCTGTAGTGTCATTTTTCCTATGGTCCAATGTGTAAATTAAACAAAAAAGTGCACGTTTGTTATGATTTCCAAGATGGGGACCAGGATGTGGACATAATAAAAAAATAGGGAACATGATAGGAGACATTTCTACAATACATATAATCATTCTTATCTATCTAATACGATGACAACAGCTCTCCATACCTGCAGTCCACTACAAGGACCACCCTCTCTATTCCCTGAAAAGTGAAATCATCCTCAGTGACGAAGAGAGGGGGCTAAGCGCCCCCCATGGTCTCAGAGCATTGACTCTTCTAAGAGTCCTAAGAGTCCTGCTCACACTGATGGGGTGCAGCTGTGGGACCCTATTTTCAGAGATGATGTTCTCCACCCAACTCTCAAAAAGCTGAAAGGGTCTTCAGTAGAGATGGATAGTCGAGCTGGGCTATCAGACGGTCACCTCTGTAGCTGTAGTGTCATTTTTCCTATGGTCCAATGTGTAAATTAAACAAAAAAGTGCACGTTTGTTATGATGTCCAAGATGGGGACCAGGATGTGGACATAATAAAAAATTAGGGAACATGATAGGAGACATTTCTACAATACATATAATCATTCTTATCTATTTAATACGATGACAACAGCTCTCCATACCTGCAGTCCACCACAAGTACCACCCTCTCTAATCCCTGAAAAATGAAATCATCCTCAGTGACAAAGAGAGGGGGCTAAGCGCCCCCCATGGTCTCAGAGCATTGACTCTTCTAAGAGTCCTAAGAGTCCTGCTCACACTGATGGGGTGCAGCTGTGGGACCCTATTTTCAGAGATGATGTCCTCCACCCAACTCTCAAAAAGCTGAAAGGGTCTTCAGTAGAGATGGATAGTCGAGCTGGGCTATCAGACGGTCACCTCTGTAGCTGTAGTGTCATTTTTCCTATGGTCCAATGTGTAAATTAAACAAAAAAGTGCACGTTTGTTATGATGTCCAAGATGGGGACCAGGATGTGGACATAATAAAAAATTAGGGAACATGATAGGAGACATTTCTACAATACATATAATCATTCTTATCTATCTAATACGATGATAACAGCTCTCCATATCTGCAGTCCACCACAAGGACCACCCTCTCTAATCCCTGAAAAATGAAATCATCCTCAGTGATGAAGAGAGGGGGCTAAGTGCCCCCAATAGTCTCAGAGCATTGACTCTTCTAAGAGTCCTAAGAGTCCTGCTCACACTGATGGGGTGCAGCTGTGGGACCCTATTTTCAGAGATGATGTCCTCCACCCAACTCTCAAAAAGCTGAAAGGGTCTTCAGTAGAGATGGATAGTCGAGCTGGGCTATCAGACGGTCACCTCTGTAGCTGTAGTGTCATTTTTCCTATGGTCCAATGTGTAAATTAAACAAAAAAGTGCACGTTTGTTATGATGTCCAAGATGGGGACCAGGATGTGGACATAATAAAAAATTAGGGAACATGATAGGAGACATTTCTACAATACATATAATCATTCTTATCTATCTAATACGATGACAACAGCTCTCCATACCTGCAGTCCACCACAAGGACCACCCTCTCTAATCCCTGAAAAATGAAATCATCCTCAGTGACGAAGAGAGGGGGCTAAGCGCCCCCATGGTCTCAGAGCATTAACTCTTCTAAGAGTCCTAAGAGTCCTGCTCACACTGATGGGGTGCAGCTGTGGGACCCTATTTTCAGAGATGATGTCCTCCACCCAACTCTCAAAAAGCTGAAAGGGTCTTCAGTAGAGATGGATAGTCGAGCTGGGCTATCAGACGGTCACCTCTGTAGCTGTAGTGTCATTTTTCCTATGGTCCAATGTGTAAATTAAACAAAAAAGTGCACGTTTGTTATGATGTCCAAGATGGGGACCAGGATGTGGACATAATAAAAAATTAGGGAACATGATAGGAGACATTTCTACAATACATATAATCATTCTTATCTATCTAATACGATGACAACAGCTCTCCATACCTGCAGTCCACCACAAGGACCACCCTCTCTAATCCCTGAAAAATGAAATCATCCTCAGTGACGAAGAGAGGGGGCCAAGCGCCCCCCATGGTACCAGAGCATTGACTCTTCTAAGAGTCCTAAGAGTCCTGCTCACAC
Organism: Anomaloglossus baeobatrachus; assembly: GCF_048569485.1. NCBI lineage: Eukaryota > Metazoa > Chordata > Amphibia > Anura > Aromobatidae > Anomaloglossus > Anomaloglossus baeobatrachus. The sequence continues at coordinate 641,810 of NW_027444997.1, forward strand.
TGATGGGGTGAAGCTGTGGGACCCTATTTTCAGAGATGATGTCCTCCACCCAACTCTCAAAAAGCTGAAAGGGTCTTCAGTAGAGATGGGTAGTCGAGCTGGGCTATCAGACGGTCACCTCTGTAGCTGTAGTGTCATTTTTCCTATGGTCCAATGTGTAAATTAAACAAAAAAGTGCACGTTTGTTATGATGTCCAAGATGGGGACCAGGATGTGGACATAATAAAAAATTAGGGAACATGATAGGAGACATTTCTACAATACATATAATCATTCTTATCTATCTAATACGATGACAACAGCTCTCCATACCTGCAGTCCACCACAAGGACCACCCTCTCTAATCCCTGAAAAATGAAATCATCCTCAGTGACGAAGAGAGGGGGCTAAGCGCCCCCATGGTCTCAGAGCATTAACTCTTCTAAGAGTCCTAAGAGTCCTGCTCACACTGATGGGGTGCAGCTGTGGGACCCTATTTTCAGAGATGATGTCCTCCACCCAACTCTCAAAAAGCTGAAAGGGTCTTCAGTAGAGATGGATAGTCGAGCTGGGCTATCAGACGGTCACCTCTGTAGCTGTAGTGTCATTTTTCCTATGGTCCAATGTGTAAATTAAACAAAAAAGTGCACGTTTGTTATGATGTCCAAGATGGGGACCAGGATGTGGACATAATAAAAAATTAGGGAACATGATAGGAGACATTTCTACAATACATATAATCATTCTTATCTATCTAATACGATGACAACAGCTCTCCATACCTGCAGTCCACCACAAGGACCACCCTCTCTAATCCCTGAAAAATGAAATCATCCTCAGTGACGAAGAGAGGGGGCCAAGCGCCCCCCATGGTACCAGAGCATTGACTCTTCTAAGAGTCCTAAGAGTCCTGCTCACACTGATGGGGTGAAGCTGTGGGACCCTATTTTCAGAGATGATGTCCTCCACCCAACTCTCAAAAAGCTGAAAGGGTCTTCAGTAGAGATGGGTAGTCGAGCTGGGCTATCAGACGGTCACCTCTGTAGCTGTAGTGTCATTTTTCCTATGGTCCAATGTGTAAATTAAACAAAAAAGTGCACGTTTGTTATGATGTCCAAGATGGGGACCAGGATGTGGACATAATAAGAAATTAGGGAACATGATAGGAGACATTTCTACAATACATATAATCATTCTTATCTATCTAATACGATGACAACAGCTCTCCATACCTGCAGTCCACCACAAGGACCACCCTCTCTAATCCCTGAAAAATGAAATCATCCTCAGGGACGAAGAGAGGGGGCTAAGCGCCACCCATGGTTTTAGAGCATTGACTCTTCTAAGAGTCCTAAGAGTCCTGCTTACACTGATGGGGTGCAGCTGTGGGACCCTATTTTCAGAGATGATGTCCTCCACCCAACTCTCAAAAAGCTGAAAGGGTCTTCAGTAGAGATGGATAGTCGAGCTGGGCTATCAGACGGTCACCTCTGTAGCTGTAGTGTCATTTTTCCTATGGTCCAATGTGTAAATTAAACAAAAAAGTGCACGTTTGTTATGATGTCCAAGATGGGGACCAGGATGTGGACATAATAAAAAATTAGGGAACATGATAGGAGACATTTCTACAATACATATAATCATTCTTATCTATCTAATACGATGACAACAGCTCTCCATACCTGCAGTCCACCACAAGGACCACCCTCTCTAATCCCTGAAAAATGAAATCATCCTCAGTGACGAAGAGAGGGGGCTAAGCGCCCCCATGGTCTCAGAGCATTAACTCTTCTAAGAGTCCTAAGAGTCCTGCTCACACTGATGGGGTGCAGCTGTGGGACCCTATTTTCAGAGATGATGTCCTCCACCCAACTCTCAAAAAGCTGAAAGGGTCTTCAGTAGAGATGGGTAGTCGAGCTGGGCTATCAGACGGTCACCTCTGTAGCTGTAGTGTCATTTTTCCTATGGTCCAATGTGTAAATTAAACAAAAAAGTGCACGTTTGTTATGATGTCCAAGATGGGGACCAGGATGTGGACATAATAAAAAATTAGGGAACATGATAGGAGACATTTCTACAATACATATAATCATTCTTATCTATCTAATACGATCACAACAGCTCTCCATACCTGCAGTCCACCACAAGGACCACTCTCTCTAATCCCTGAAAAATGAAATCATCCTCAGTGACGAAGAGAGGGGGCTAAGCGCCCCCCATGGTCTCAGAGCATTGACTCTTCTAAGAGTCCTAAGATTCCTGCTCACACTGATGGGGTGCAGCTGTGGGACCCTATTTTCAGAGATGATGTCCTCCACCCAACTCTCAAAAAGCTGAAAGGGTCTTCAGTAGAGATGGATAGTCGAGCTGGGCTATCAGACGGTCACCTCTGTAGCTGTAGTGTCATTTTTCCTATGGTCCAATGTGTAAATTAAACAAAAAAGTGCACGTTTGTTATGATGTCCAAGATGGGGACCAGGATGTGGACATAATAAAAAAATAGGGAACATGATAGGAGACATTTCTACAATACATATAATCATTCTTATCTATCTAATACGATGACAACAGCTCTCCATACCTGCAGTCCACCACAAGGACCACCCTCTCTATTCCCTGAAAAGTGAAATCATCCTCAGTGACGAAGAGAGGGGGCTAAGCGCCCCCCATGGTCTCAGAGCATTGACTCTTCTAAGAGTCCTAAGAGTCCTGCTCACACTGATGGGGTGCAGCTGTGGGACCCTATTTTCAGAGATGATGTTCTCCACCCAACTCTCAAATAGCTGAAAGGGTCTTCAGTAGAGATGGATAGTCGAGCTGGGCTATCAGACGGTCACCTCTGTAGCTGTAGTGTCATTTTTCCTATGGTCCAATGTGTAAATTAAACAAAAAAGTGCACGTTTGTTATGATGTCCAAGATGGGGACCAGGATGTGGACATAATAAAAAATTAGGGAACATGATAGGAGACATTTCTACAATACATATAATCATTCTTATCTATTTAATACGATGACAACAGCTCTCCATACCTGCAGTCCACCACAAGGACCACCCTCTCTAATCCCTGAAAAATGAAATCATCCTCAGTGACAAAGAGAGGGGGCTAAGCGCCCCCCATGGTCTCAGAGCATTGACTCTTCTAAGAGTCCTAAGAGTCCTGCTCACACTGATGGGGTGCAGCTGTGGGACCCTATTTTCAGAGATGATGTCCTCCACCCAACTCTCAAAAAGCTGAAAGGGTCTTCAGTAGAGATGGATAGTCGAGCTGGGCTATCAGACGGTCACCTCTGTAGCTGTAGTGTCATTTTTCCTATGGTCCAATGTGTAAATTAAACAAAAAAGTGCACGTTTGTTATGATGTCCAAGATGGGGACCAGGATGTGGACATAATAAAAAATTAGGGAACATGATAGGAGACATTTCTACAATACATATAATCATTCTTATCTATCTAATACGATGATAACAGCTCTCCATATCTGCAGTCCACCACAAGGACCACCCTCTCTAATCCCTGAAAAATGAAATCATCCTCAGTGATGAAGAGAGGGGGCTAAGTGCCCCCAATGGTCTCAGAGCATTGACTCTTCTAAGAGTCCTAAGAGTCCTGCTCACACTGATGGGGTGCAGCTGTGGGACCCTATTTTCAGAGATGATGTCCTCCACCCAACTCTCAAAAAGCTGAAAGGGTCTTCAGTAGAGATGGATAGTCGAGCTGGGCTATCAGACGGTCACCTCTGTAGCTGTAGTGTCATTTTTCCTATGGTCCAATGTGTAAATTAAACAAAAAAGTGCACGTTTGTTATGATGTCCAAGATGGGGACCAGGATGTGGACATAATAAAAAATTAGGGAACATGATAGGAGACATTTCTACAATACATATAATCATTCTTATCTATCTAATACGATGACAACAGCTCTCCATACCTGCAGTCCACCACAAGGACCACCCTCTCTAATCCCTGAAAAATGAAATCATCCTCAGTGACGAAGAGAGGGGGCTAAGCGCCCCCATGGTCTCAGAGCATTAACTCTTCTAAGAGTCCTAAGAGTCCTGCTCACACTGATGGGGTGCAGCTGTGGGACCCTATTTTCAGAGATGATGTCCTCCACCCAACTCTCAAAAAGCTGAAAGGGTCTTCAGTAGAGATGGATAGTCGAGCTGGGCTATCAGACGGTCACCTCTGTAGCTGTAGTGTCATTTTTCCTATGGTCCAATGTGTAAATTAAACAAAAAAGTGCACGTTTGTTATGATGTCCAAGATGGGGACCAGGATGTGGACATAATAAAAAATTAGGGAACATGATAGGAGACATTTCTACAATACATATAATCATTCTTATCTATCTAATACGATGACAACAGCTCTCCATACCTGCTGTCCACCACAAGGACCACCCTCTCTAATCCCTGAAAAATGAAATCATCCTCAGTGACGAAGAGAGGGGGCCAAGCGCCCCCCATGGTACCAGAGCATTGACTCTTCTAAGAGTCCTAAGAGTCCTGCTCACACTGATGGGGTGAAGCTGTGGGACCCTATTTTCAGAGATGATGTCCTCCACCCAACTCTCAAAAAGCTGAAAGGGTCTTCAGTAGAGATGGGTAGTCGAGCTGGGCTATCAGACGGTCACCTCTGTAGCTGTAGTGTCATTTTTCCTATGGTCCAATGTGTAAATTAAACAAAAAAGTGCACGTTTGTTATGATGTCCAAGATGGGGACCAGGATGTGGACATAATAAGAAATTAGGGAACATGATAGGAGACATTTCTACAATACATATAATCATTCTTATCTATCTAATACGATGACAACAGCTCTCCATACCTGCAGTCCACCACAAGGACCACTCTCTCTAATCCCTGAAAAATGAAATCATCCTCAGTGACGAAGAGAGGGGGCTAAGCGCCCCCCATGGTCTCAGAGCATTGACTCTTCTAAGAGTCCTAAGATTCCTGCTCACACTGATGGGGTGCAGCTGTGGGACCCTATTTTCAGAGATGATGTCCTCCACCCAACTCTCAAAAAGCTGAAAGGGTCTTCAGTAGAGATGGATAGTCGAGCTGGGCTATCAGACGGTCACCTCTGTAGCTGTAGTGTCATTTTTCCTATGGTCCAATGTGTAAATTAAACAAAAAAGTGCACGTTTGTTATGATGTCCAAGATGGGGACCAGGATGTGGACATAATAAAAAAATAGGGAACATGATAGGAGACATTTCTACAATACATATAATCATTCTTATCTATCTAATACGATGACAACAGCTCTCCATACCTGCAGTCCACCACAAGGACCACCCTCTCTATTCCCTGAAAAGTGAAATCATCCTCAGTGACGAAGAGAGGGGGCTAAGCGCCCCCCATGGTCTCAGAGCATTGACTCTTCTAAGAGTCCTAAGAGTCCTGCTCACACTGATGGGGTGCAGCTGTGGGACCCTATTTTCAGAGATGATGTTCTCCACCCAACTCTCAAAAAGCTGAAAGGGTCTTCAGTAGAGATGGATAGTCGAGCTGGGCTATCAGACGGTCACCTCTGTAGCTGTAGTGTCATTTTTCCTATGGTCCAATGTGTAAATTAAACAAAAAAGTGCACGTTTGTTATGATGTCCAAGATGGGGACCAGGATGTGGACATAATAAAAAATTAGGGAACATGATAGGAGACATTTCTACAATACATATAATCATTCTTATCTATTTAATACGATGACAACAGCTCTCCATACCTGCAGTCCACCACAAGTACCACCCTCTCTAATCCCTGAAAAATGAAATCATCCTCAGTGACAAAGAGAGGGGGCTAAGCGCCCCCCATGGTCTCAGAGCATTGACTCTTCTAAGAGTCCTAAGAGTCCTGCTCACACTGATGGGGTGCAGCTGTGGGACCCTATTTTCAGAGATGATGTCCTCCACCCAACTCTCAAAAAGCTGAAAGGGTCTTCAGTAGAGATGGATAGTCGAGCTGGGCTATCAGACGGTCACCTCTGTAGCTGTAGTGTCATTTTTCCTATGGTCCAATGTGTAAATTAAACAAAAAAGTGCACGTTTGTTATGATGTCCAAGATGGGGACCAGGATGTGGACATAATAAAAAATTAGGGAACATGATAGGAGACATTTCTACAATACATATAATCATTCTTATCTATCTAATACGATGATAACAGCTCTCCATATCTGCAGTCCACCACAAGGACCACCCTCTCTAATCCCTGAAAAATGAAATCATCCTCAGTGATGAAGAGAGGGGGCTAAGTGCCCCCAATGGTCTCAGAGCATTGACTCTTCTAAGAGTCCTAAGAGTCCTGCTCACACTGATGGGGTGCAGCTGTGGGACCCTATTTTCAGAGATGATGTCCTCCACCCAACTCTCAAAAAGCTGAAAGGGTCTTCAGTAGAGATGGATAGTCGAGCTGGGCTATCAGACGGTCACCTCTGTAGCTGTAGTGTCATTTTTCCTATGGTCCAATGTGTAAATTAAACAAAAAAGTGCACGTTTGTTATGATGTCCAAGATGGGGACCAGGATGTGGACATAATAAAAAATTAGGGAACATGATAGGAGACATTTCTACAATACATATAATCATTCTTATCTATCTAATACGATGACAACAGCTCTCCATACCTGCAGTCCACCACAAGGACCACCCTCTCTAATCCCTGAAAAATGAAATCATCCTCAGTGACGAAGAGAGGGGGCTAAGCGCCCCCATGGTCTCAGAGCATTAACTCTTCTAAGAGTCCTAAGAGTCCTGCTCACACTGATGGGGTGCAGCTGTGGGACCCTATTTTCAGAGATGATGTCCTCCACCCAACTCTCAAAAAGCTGAAAGGGTCTTCAGTAGAGATGGATAGTCGAGCTGGGCTATCAGACGGTCACCTCTGTAGCTGTAGTGTCATTTTTCCTATGGTCCAATGTGTAAATTAAACAAAAAAGTGCACGTTTGTTATGATGTCCAAGATGGGGACCAGGATGTGGACATAATAAAAAATTAGGGAACATGATAGGAGACATTTCTACAATACATATAATCATTCTTATCTATCTAATACGATGACAACAGCTCTCCATACCTGCAGTCCACCACAAGGACCACCCTCTCTAATCCCTGAAAAATGAAATCATCCTCAGTGACGAAGAGAGGGGGCCAAGCGCCCCCCATGGTACCAGAGCATTGACTCTTCTAAGAGTCCTAAGAGTCCTGCTCACACTGATGGGGTGAAGCTGTGGGACCCTATTTTCAGAGATGATGTCCTCCACCCAACTCTCAAAAAGCTGAAAGGGTCTTCAGTAGAGATGGGTAGTCGAGCTGGGCTATCAGACGGTCACCTCTGTAGCTGTAGTGTCATTTTTCCTATGGTCCAATGTGTAAATTAAACAAAAAAGTGCACGTTTGTTATGATGTCCAAGATGGGGACCAGGATGTGGACATAATAAAAAATTAGGGAACATGATAGGAGACATTTCTACAATACATATAATCATTCTTATCTATCTAATACGATGACAACAGCTCTCCATACCTGCAGTCCACCACAAGGACCACCCTCTCTAATCCCTGAAAAATGAAATCATCCTCAGTGACGAAGAGAGGGGGCTAAGCGCCCCCATGGTCTCAGAGCATTAACTCTTCTAAGAGTCCTAAGAGTCCTGCTCACACTGATGGGGTGCAGCTGTGGGACCCTATTTTCAGAGATGATGTCCTCCACCCAACTCTCAAAAAGCTGAAAGGGTCTTCAGTAGAGATGGATAGTCGAGCTGGGCTATCAGACGGTCACCTCTGTAGCTGTGGTGTCATTTTTCCTATGGTCCAATGTGTAAATTAAACAAAAAAGTGCACGTTTGTTATGATGTCCAAGATGGGGACCAGGATGTGGACATAATAAAAAATTAGGGAACATGATAGGAGACATTTCTACAATACATATAATCATTCTTATCTATCTAATACGATGACAACAGCTCTCCATACCTGCAGTCCACCACAAGGACCACCCTCTCTAATCCCTGAAAAATGAAATCATCCTCAGTGACGAAGAGAGGGGGCCAAGCGCCCCCCATGGTACCAGAGCATTGCCTCTTCTAAGAGTCCTAAGAGTCCTGCTCACACTGATGGGGTGAAGCTGTGGGACCCTATTTTCAGAGATGATGTCCTCCACCCAACTCTCAAAAAGCTGAAAGGGTCTTCAGTAGAGATGGGTAGTCGAGCTGGGCTATCAGACGGTCACCTCTGTAGCTGTAGTGTCATTTTTCCTATGGTCCAATGTGTAAATTAAACAAAAAAGTGCACGTTTGTTATGATGTCCAAGATGGGGACCAGGATGTGGACATAATAAGAAATTAGGGAACATGATAGGAGACATTTCTACAATACATATAATCATTCTTATCTATCTAATACGATGACAACAGCTCTCCATACCTGCAGTCCACCACAAGGACCACCCTCTCTAATCCCTGAAAAATGAAATCATCCTCAGGGACGAAGAGAGGGGGCTAAGCGCCCCCCATGGTTTTAGAGCATTGACTCTTCTAAGAGTCCTAAGAGTCCTGCTTACACTGATGGGGTGCAGCTGTGGGACCCTATTTTCAGAGATGATGTCCTCCACCCAACTCTCAAAAAGCTGAAAGGGTCTTCAGTAGAGATGGATAGTCGAGCTGGGCTATCAGACGGTCACCTCTGTAGCTGTAGTGTCATTTTTCCTATGGTCCAATGTGTAAATTAAACAAAAAAGTGCACGTTTGTTATGATGTCCAAGATGGGGACCAGGATGTGGACATAATAAAAAATTAGGGAACATGATAGGAGACATTTCTACAATACATATAATCATTCTTATCTATCTAATACGATGACAACAGCTCTCCATACCTGCAGTCCACCACAAGGACCACCCTCTCTAATCCCTGAAAAATGAAATCATCCTCAGTGACGAAGAGAGGGGGCTAAGCGCCCCCATGGTCTCAGAGCATTAACTCTTCTAAGAGTCCTAAGAGTCCTGCTCACACTGATGGGGTGCAGCTGTGGGACCCTATTTTCAGAGATGATGTCCTCCACCCAACTCTCAAAAAGCTGAAAGGGTCTTCAGTAGAGATGGGTAGTCGAGCTGGGCTATCAGACGGTCACCTCTGTAGCTGTAGTGTCATTTTTCCTATGGTCCAATGTGTAAATTAAACAAAAAAGTGCACGTTTGTTATGATGTCCAAGATGGGGACCAGGATGTGGACATAATAAAAAATTAGGGAACATGATAGGAGACATTTCTACAATACATATAATCATTCTTATCTATCTAATACGATCACAACAGCTCTCCATACCTGCAGTCCACCACAAGGACCACTCTCTCTAATCCCTGAAAAATGAAATCATCCTCAGTGACGAAGAGAGGGGGCTAAGCGCCCCCCATGGTCTCAGAGCATTGACTCTTCTAAGAGTCCTAAGATTCCTGCTCACACTGATGGGGTGCAGCTGTGGGACCCTATTTTCAGAGATGATGTCCTCCACCCAACTCTCAAAAAGCTGAAAGGGTCTTCAGTAGAGATGGATAGTCGAGCTGGGCTATCAGACGGTCACCTCTGTAGCTGTAGTGTCATTTTTCCTATGGTCCAATGTGTAAATTAAACAAAAAAGTGCACGTTTGTTATGATGTCCAAGATGGGGACCAGGATGTGGACATAATAAAAAAATAGGGAACATGATAGGAGACATTTCTACAATACATATAATCATTCTTATCTATCTAATACGATGACAACAGCTCTCCATACCTGCAGTCCACCACAAGGACCACCCTCTCTATTCCCTGAAAAGTGAAATCATCCTCAGTGACGAAGAGAGGGGGCTAAGCGCCCCCCATGGTCTCAGAGCATTGACTCTTCTAAGAGTCCTAAGAGTCCTGCTCACACTGATGGGGTGCAGCTGTGGGACCCTATTTTCAGAGATGATGTTCTCCACCCAACTCTCAAATAGCTGAAAGGGTCTTCAGTAGAGATGGATAGTCGAGCTGGGCTATCAGACGGTCACCTCTGTAGCTGTAGTGTCATTTTTCCTATGGTCCAATGTGTAAATTAAACAAAAAAGTGCACGTTTGTTATGATGTCCAAGATGGGGACCAGGATGTGGACATAATAAAAAATTAGGGAACATGATAGGAGACATTTCTACAATACATATAATCATTCTTATCTATTTAATACGATGACAACAGCTCTCCATACCTGCAGTCCACCACAAGGACCACCCTCTCTAATCCCTGAAAAATGAAATCATCCTCAGTGACAAAGAGAGGGGGCTAAGCGCCCCCCATGGTCTCAGAGCATTGACTCTTCTAAGAGTCCTAAGAGTCCTGCTCACACTGATGGGGTGCAGCTGTGGGACCCTATTTTCAGAGATGATGTCCTCCACCCAACTCTCAAAAAGCTGAAAGGGTCTTCAGTAGAGATGGATAGTCGAGCTGGGCTATCAGACGGTCACCTCTGTAGCTGTAGTGTCATTTTTCCTATGGTCCAATGTGTAAATTAAACAAAAAAGTGCACGTTTGTTATGATGTCCAAGATGGGGACCAGGATGTGGACATAATAAAAAATTAGGGAACATGATAGGAGACATTTCTACAATACATATAATCATTCTTATCTATCTAATACGATGATAACAGCTCTCCATATCTGCAGTCCACCACAAGGACCACCCTCTCTAATCCCTGAAAAATGAAATCATCCTCAGTGATGAAGAGAGGGGGCTAAGTGCCCCCAATGGTCTCAGAGCATTGACTCTTCTAAGAGTCCTAAGAGTCCTGCTCACACTGATGGGGTGCAGCTGTGGGACCCTATTTTCAGAGATGATGTATCATAGTATCATAGTATCATAGTTTTTAAGGTTGAAGGGAGACTCTAAGTCCATCTAGTTCAACCCGTAGCCTAACATGTTGATCCAGAGGAAGGCAAAAAAACCCCAATGTGGCAAACAAGTTCCAATGGGGAAAAAATTTCCTTCCTGACTCCACATCCGGCAATCAGACTAGTTCCCTGGATCAATACCCTGTCATAAAATCTAATATACATAACTGGTAATATTAAATTTTTCAAGAAAGGCATCCAGGCTCTGCTTAAATGTTAGTAGTGAATCACTCATTACAACATCATGCGGCAGAGAGTTCCATAGTCTCACTGCTCGTACAGTAAAGAATCCTCGTCTGTGATTATGATTAAACCTTCTTTCCTCAAGACGTAGCGGATGCCCCCGTGTTCCAGTCACAGGCCTAGGTGTAAAAAGATCTTTGGAAAGGTCTCTGTACTGTCCCCTCATATATTTATACATTGTGATTAGATCCCCCCTAAGCCTTCGTTTTTCCAAACTAAATAACCCCAAGTTTAATAACCTGTCTTGGTATTGCAGCCCACCCATTCCTCTAATAATCTTGGTCGCTCTTCTTTGCACCCTCTCCAGTTCAGCTATGTCCTTCTTATATATCGGTGACCAGAATTGTACACAGTATTCTAGGTGCGGTCGCACTAGTGACTTGTACAGAGGTAGAACTATATTTTTTTCATGAACACTTATACCTCTTTTAATACATCCCATTATTTTATTAGCCCTGGCAGCAGCTGCCTGACACTGTCCACTAAAGTGAAGTTTACCATCCACCCATACACCCAAGTCTTTTTCTGTGTCTGTTTTAGCCAGTGTTCTACAATTAAGTACATAATCATAAATGTTATTTCCTCTACCCAAGTGCATGACCTTACATTTATCTACATTAAACTTCAATTGCCACTTCTCAGCCCAATCCTCCAATTTACATAAATCTCCCTGTAATATAAAATTATCCTCCTCTGTATTGATTACCCTGCAGAGTTTAGTATCATCTGCAAATATTGAAATTCTACTCCGCATGCCCCCAACAAGGTCATTTATAAATATGTTGAAAAGAAGCGGGCCCAATACTGACCCCTGTGGTACCCCACTATGAACTGAGACCCAGTCCGAGTACGTACCATTAATAACCACCCTTTGTTTCCTATCACTGAGCCAGTTTTTAACCCAGTTACACATATTTTCCCCTATCCCCATTATTCTCATTTTATGTACCAACCTTTTGTGTGGCACCGTATCAAAAGCTTTTGAAAAGTCCATATACACAACATCCACTGCATTTCCCTGGTCCAGGCTTGAACTTACCTCTTCATAGAAGCTGATCAAATTAGTTTGACAGGATCGATCCCTCATAAACCCATGTTGATACTCTGTCATAAGGTTATTTTTCTTGAGATACTCCAGTATAGCATCTCTCAAGAAACCCTCAAGGATTTTACCAACCGTAGAGGTTAAACTTACCGGCCTATAATTTCCCGGCTCAGTTTTTGTCCCCTTTTTGAATATTGGCACCACATTTGCTATGCGCCAGTCCTGCGGTACCGACCCTGTTATTAAGGAATCTGAGAAGATTAAAAATAATGGTCTATCTATCACAGAACTCAATTCCTGTAGTACTCTGGGGTGTATGCCATCCGGGCCCGGAGATTTGTCAACCTTAGTGATTTCGAGACGGCGGCGTACTTCCTGCTGGGTTAAGCAGGTAATATTCAAGGGTAAATTTATGGTATCACTGGTCGTGTCATCTGCCATGGCATTTTCTTGTATAAAAACCGTAGAAAAAAAGTCATTCAGCAGGTTGGCTTTACCCTCATCCCCTTCCACCATTTCACCAAGACTATTTTTAAGGGGGCCAACACTATCGCTTTTCAATTTTTTACTGTTTATGTAGTTAAAAAATATTTTAGGATTATTTTTACTTTCTCTCGCAATGAGTCTCTCTGTCTCAAACTTAGCTAACTTAATTTGCTTTTTACATATTTTATTTAATTTTCTATAATTGTATAATGCCTCATCTCTACCTACCCTCTTTAATTCTTTTAAGGCTTTCTGTTTTTCTTTTATTGCTTCCCTTACAGCTCTATTTAGCCATAGGGGTTTCCTCCTATTTCTAGCATGTTTGTTCCCATAGGGTATATTTTCTGCACAAGCCCTATTCAGGATGCTCATAAAAGTCTCCCATTTGCTTTGTGTACTTTTATTACTTAGTACATCATCCCAGTTTATTGCACTAAGATCATCTCTCAACCGTTTAAAATTTGCTTTCCTGAAGTTTAGTGTCCTTGTAGCCCCTCTACTAGACATCTTACTAAAGAATACATGAAAACTTATTATTTTGTGATCACTATTCCCCAAGTAACCCCCAACTTGTATATTTGATATGCGGTCTGGCCTATTGGTTAGTACAAGGTCTAGTAGTGCTCCCCCTCTTGTGGGGTCCTGTACCATTTGTGAAAGGTAATTATCTTTCAATGTTATCAAAAATCTATTTACTTTGCTGGAACTGCAAGTTTCTGTTCCCCAATTTATATCAGGATAGTTAAAGTCCCCCATAATAATTACCTCTCCGAGACTCGCTGCTTTATCAATTTGCTTTATGAGGAGATTCTCTACCTCTTCCATAATATTCGGCGTCTTATAACACACCCCTATCAGTATTTTATTATTCATTCTCCCCCCCCTTATCTCCACCCATAGGGACTCTACATTCTCAGTACCCTCACATATGTTGTCACGCAGGATAGGTTTTAAGGATGATTTTACATATAGACACACACCTCCCCCTCGCTTATTTGTACGGTCATTCCTGAATAGGCTATAACCCTGTAAATTAACAGCCCAGTCATAGCTCTCATCCAGCCATGTCTCTGATATCCCCACAATATCATAATTTTCTTCCAACAATATTAATTCTAATTCCTCCACCTTATTTGTGAGGCTTCGGGCATTACTGTACATGCACGTTACGTATGACTCTGTACCTATATTCCTGCTTACTGTATTGACTGTCCTAACCCTTCCCCCCGTACCACCCCCAATTTCATTACTTGTGCCCTGGTCACTATCTGCACTACATTCCGCTTCTATAAAGTGAATACCCTCGCCCCCCATTCCTAGTTTAAACACTCCTCCAACCTTCTAGCCATTTTCTGCCCCAGCAGAGCTGCACCCTCCCCATTAAGATGCAGCCCATCCCTAGCATAGAATCTGTAGCCAACTGAAAAGTCGGCCCAATTCTCCAGGAACCCAAAACCCTCTTTCCTACACCAATTCCTGAGCCACCTGTTAACCTCCCTGATCTCTCTTTGCCTCTCTGGTGTGGCTCGTGGCACAGGTAGTATTTCCGAAAATACCACCTTTGAGGTCCATGCTTTAAGCTTACAACCTAATTCCCTGAAATCATCTTTAAGGACCTTCCACCTACCTCTAACTTTGTCATTTGTGCCAATGTGTACAATGACTGCTGGGTCCTCCCCAGCCCCTCCCAGTAATCTGTCAACACGATCAGTGATGTGCCGAACTCGAGCGCCAGGAAGACAACACACTGTTCGGCGATCCCTGTCTTTGTGACAGATTGCCCTATCTGTCCCCCTAATAATTGAGTCCCCCACTACCAGTACCTGTCTTGCCTGCCCTGCACTCCTATTCCCCCCCTTACTGGAGCAGACACTCCTCTGGCATTCAGAGGCCATGCCTTGCTGCAGCAATGCTACCCCTGTAATGACATCCCCCTCATCTGCCAAGTTTGCAAACCTATTGGGGTGTGTCAGTTCAGGACTAGCCTTCCTAGCACTTTTCCCTTTACCCCCCTTTCTAACTGTCACCCAGCTACCTACCTCACCGTCCTGCCGCTCCCTACTACGATCCTCCCCCACATCTGACCCACCAAGCTGCTGCTCAGTGAGCAGCAAACTCCTTTCCATATTGCTAATGCATCTCAGAGTTGCCAGCTGCTCATTTAGATCCAGTATCTGGGCTTCCAAACGTGCAACTTGCGCACATCTCGAACAACAGTATGCACCCTCGAACGGCTTTTCAAGGACTGCATACATGAGACAAGATGTACACTGGATCGCATTAGCAATAGTGGAGCACATTTTCTAATGGGGATAGCACTAAACAAATGTTAAGTAATTAAACAACTAAATACGAACAATTCTACTCACACTTACTTTTGCTCACACTTTGCTCACTCACGCTCACAATGAAGAAGACAGGCTAAAATTCGCGCGCCGCTAGGCGCGTGGCTTTCAGAAGTCTTCCTTCCGGCTGTAACGGCCAAAACCCGGTTCTCCTTGAGCTCGCGGTGACTCTTCACTTATCCCAGAAGGCACTGGGAATATGCAAATTATCCTCGCAAGACTCCTTCCACCCAACTCTCAAAAAGCTGAAAGGGTCTTCAGTAGAGATGGATAGTCGAGCTGGGCTATCAGACGGTCACCTCTGTAGCTGTAGTGTCATTTTTCCTATGGTCCAATGTGTAAATTAAACAAAAAAGTGCACGTTTGTTATGATGTCCAAGATGGGGACCAGGATGTGGACATAATAAAAAATTAGGGAACATGATAGGAGACATTTCTACAATACATATAATCATTCTTATCTATCTAATACGATGACAACAGCTCTCCATACCTGCAGTCCACCACAAGGACCACCCTCTCTAATCCCTGAAAAATGAAATCATCCTCAGTGACGAAGAGAGGGGGCTAAGCGCCCCCATGGTCTCAGAGCATTAACTCTTCTAAGAGTCCTAAGAGTCCTGCTCACACTGATGGGGTGCAGCTGTGGGACCCTATTTTCAGAGATGATGTCCTCCACCCAACTCTCAAAAAGCTGAAAGGGTCTTCAGTAGAGATGGATAGTCGAGCTGGGCTATCAGACGGTCACCTCTGTAGCTGTAGTGTCATTTTTCCTATGGTCCAATGTGTAAATTAAACAAAAAAGTGCACGTTTGTTATGATGTCCAAGATGGGGACCAGGATGTGGACATAATAAAAAATTAGGGAACATGATAGGAGACATTTCTACAATACATATAATCATTCTTATCTATCTAATACGATGACAACAGCTCTCCATACCTGCTGTCCACCACAAGGACCACCCTCTCTAATCCCTGAAAAATGAAATCATCCTCAGTGACGAAGAGAGGGGGCCAAGCGCCCCCCATGGTACCAGAGCATTGACTCTTCTAAGAGTCCTAAGAGTCCTGCTCACACTGATAAGGTGAAGCTGTGGGACCCTATTTTCAGAGATGATGTCCTCCACAAAACTCTCAAAAAGCTGAAAGGGTCTTCAGTAGAGATGGGTAGTCGAGCTGGGCTATCAGACGGTCACCTCTGTAGCTGTAGTGTCATTTTTCCTATGGTCCAATGTGTAAATTAAACAAAAAAGTGCACGTTTGTTATGATGTCCAAGATGGGGACCAGGATGTGGACATAATAAGAAATTAGGGAACATGATAGGAGACATTTCTACAATACATATAATCATTCTTATCTATCTAATACGATGACAACAGCTCTCCATACCTGCAGTCCACCACAAGGACCACTCTCTCTAATCCCTGAAAAATGAAATCATCCTCAGTGACGAAGAGAGGGGGCTAAGCGCCCCCCATGGTCTCAGAGCATTGACTCTTCTAAGAGTCCTAAGATTCCTGCTCACACTGATGGGGTGCAGCTGTGGGACCCTATTTTCAGAGATGATGTCCTCCACCCAACTCTCAAAAAGCTGAAAGGGTCTTCAGTAGAGATGGATAGTCGAGCTGGGCTATCAGACGGTCACCTCTGTAGCTGTAGTGTCATTTTTCCTATGGTCCAATGTGTAAATTAAACAAAAAAGTGCACGTTTGTTATGATGTCCAAGATGGGGACCAGGATGTGGACATAATAAAAAAATAGGGAACATGATAGGAGACATTTCTACAATACATATAATCATTCTTATCTATCTAATACGATGACAACAGCTCTCCATACCTGCAGTCCACCACAAGGACCACCCTCTCTATTCCCTGAAAAGTGAAATCATCCTCAGTGACGAAGAGAGGGGGCTAAGCGCCCCCCATGGTCTCAGAGCATTGACTCTTCTAAGAGTCCTAAGAGTCCTGCTCACACTGATGGGGTGCAGCTGTGGGACCCTATTTTCAGAGATGATGTTCTCCACCCAACTCTCAAATAGCTGAAAGGGTCTTCAGTAGAGATGGATAGTCGAGCTGGGCTATCAGACGGTCACCTCTGTAGCTGTAGTGTCATTTTTCCTATGGTCCAATGTGTAAATTAAACAAAAAAGTGCACGTTTGTTATGATGTCCAAGATGGTGACCAGGATGTGGACATAATAAGAAATTAGGGAACATGATAGGAGACATTTCTACAATACATATAATCATTCTTATCTATTTAATACGATGACAACAGCTCTCCATACCTGCAGTCCACCACAAGGACCACCCTCTCTAATCCCTGAAAAATGAAATCATCCTCAGTGACGAAGAGAGGGGGCTAAGCGCCCTCCATGGTCTCAGAGCATTGACTCTTCTAAGAGTCCTAAGAGTCCTGCTCACACTGATGGGGTGCAGCTGTGGGACCCTATTTTCAGAGATGATGTCCTCCACCCAACTCTCAAAAAACTGAAAGGGTCTTCAGTAGAGATGGATAGTCGAGCTGGGCTATCAGACGGTTACCTCTGTAGCTGTAGTGTCATTTTTCCTATGGTCCAATGTGTAAATTAAACAAAAAAGTGCACGTTTGTTATGATGTCCAAGATGGGGACCAGGATGTGGACATAATAAAAAATTAGGGAACATGATAGGAGACATTTCTACAATACATATAATCATTCTTATCTATCTAATACGATGATAACAGCTCTCCATATCTGCAGTCCACCACAAGGACCACCCTCTCTAATCCCTGAAAAATGAAATCATCCTCAGTGATGAAGAGAGGGGGCTAAGTGCCCCCAATGGTCTCAGAGCATTGACTCTTCTAAGAGTCCTAAGAGTCCTGCTCACACTGATGGGGTGCAGCTGTGGGACCCTATTTTCAGAGATGATGTCCTCCACCCAACTCTCAAAAAACTGAAAGGGTCTTCAGTAGAGATGGATAGTCGAGCTGGGCTATCAGACGGTTACCTCTGTAGCTGTAGTGTCATTTTTCCTATGGTCCAATGTGTAAATTAAACAAAAAAGTGCACGTTTGTTATGATGTCCAAGATGGGGACCAGGATGTGGACATAATAAAAAATTAGGGAACATGATAGGAGACATTTCTACAATACATATAATCATTCTTATCTATCTAATACGATGATAACAGCTCTCCATATCTGCAGTCCACCACAAGGACCACCCTCTCTAATCCCTGAAAAATGAAATCATCCTCAGTGATGAAGAGAGGGGGCTAAGTGCCCCCAATGGTCTCAGAGCATTGACTCTTCTAAGAGTCCTAAGAGTCCTGCTCACACTGATGGGGTGCAGCTGTGGGACCCTATTTTCAGAGATGATGTCCTCCACCCAACTCTCAAAAAGCTGAAAGGGTCTTCAGTAGAGATGGATAGTCGAGCTGGGCTATCAGACGGTCACCTCTGTAGCTGTAGTGTCATTTTTCCTATGGTCCAATGTGTAAATTAAACAAAAAAGTGCACGTTTGTTATGATGTCCAAGATGGGGACCAGGATGTGGACATAATAAAAAATTAGGGAACATGATAGGAGACATTTCTACAATACATATAATCATTCTTATCTATCTAATACGATGACAACAGCTCTCCATACCTGCAGTCCACCACAAGGACCACCCTCTCTAATCCCTGAAAAATGAAATCATCCTCAGTGAC
This sequence comes from Anomaloglossus baeobatrachus, assembly GCF_048569485.1. Taxonomy (NCBI): domain Eukaryota; kingdom Metazoa; phylum Chordata; class Amphibia; order Anura; family Aromobatidae; genus Anomaloglossus; species Anomaloglossus baeobatrachus. Next base: position 660,520 of record NW_027444997.1, read on the forward strand.
GAAGAGAGGGGGCTAAGCGCCCCCATGGTCTCAGAGCATTAACTCTTCTAAGAGTCCTAAGAGTCCTGCTCACACTGATGGGGTGCAGCTGTGGGACCCTATTTTCAGAGATGATGTCCTCCACCCAACTCTCAAAAAGCTGAAAGGGTCTTCAGTAGAGATGGATAGTCGAGCTGGGCTATCAGACGGTCACCTCTGTAGCTGTAGTGTCATTTTTCCTATGGTCCAATGTGTAAATTAAACAAAAAAGTGCACGTTTGTTATGATGTCCAAGATGGGGACCAGGATGTGGACATAATAAGAAATTAGGGAACATGATAGGAGACATTTCTACAATACATATAATCATTCTTATCTATCTAATACGATGACAACAGCTCTCCATACCTGCAGTCCACCACAAGGACCACCCTCTCTAATCCCTGAAAAATGAAATCATCCTCAGGGACGAAGAGAGGGGGCTAAGCGCCCCCCATGGTTTTAGAGCATTGACTCTTCTAAGAGTCCTAAGAGTCCTGCTTACGCTGATGGGGTGCAGCTGTGGGACCCTATTTTCAGAGATGATGTCCTCCACCCAACTCTCAAAAAGCTGAAAGGGTCTTCAGTAGAGATGGATAGTCGAGCTGGGCTATCAGACGGTCACCTCTGTAGCTGTAGTGTCATTTTTCCTATGGTCCAATGTGTAAATTAAACAAAAAAGTGCACGTTTGTTATGATGTCCAAGATGGGGACAAGGATGAGGACATAATAAAAAATTAGGGAACATGATAGGAGACATTTCTACAATACATATAATCATTCTTATCTATCTAATACAATCACAACAGCTCTCCATACCTGCAGTCCACCACAAGGACCACTCTCTCTAATCCCTGAAAAATGAAATCATCCTCAGTGACGAAGAGAGGGGGCTAAGCGCCCCCCATGGTCTCAGAGCATTGACTCTTCTAAGAGTCCTAAGATTCCTGCTCACACTGATGGGGTGCAGCTGTGGGACCCTATTTTCAGAGATGATGTCCTCCACCCAACTCTCAAAAAGCTGAAAGGGTCTTCAGTAGAGATGGATAGTCGAGCTGGGCTATCAGACGGTCACCTCTGTAGCTGTAGTGTCATTTTTCCTATGGTCCAATGTGTAAATTAAACAAAAAAGTGCACGTTTGTTATGATGTCCAAGATGGGGACCAGGATGTGGACATAATAAAAAAATAGGGAACATGATAGGAGACATTTCTACAATACATATAATCATTCTTATCTATCTAATACGATGACAACAGCTCTCCATACCTGCAGTCCACCACAAGGACCACCCTCTCTATTCCCTGAAAAGTGAAATCATCCTCAGTGACGAAGAGAGGGGGCTAAGCGCCCCCCATGGTCTCAGAGCATTGACTCTTCTAAGAGTCCTAAGAGTCCTGCTCACACTGATGGGGTGCAGCTGTGGGACCCTATTTTCAGAGATGATGTTCTCCACCCAACTCTCAAATAGCTGAAAGGGTCTTCAGTAGAGATGGATAGTCGAGCTGGGCTATCAGACGGTCACCTCTGTAGCTGTAGTGTCATTTTTCCTATGGTCCAATGTGTAAATTAAACAAAAAAGTGCACGTTTGTTATGATGTCCAAGATGGGGACCAGGATGTGGACATAATAAAAAATTAGGGAACATGATAGGAGACATTTCTACAATACATATAATCATTCTTATCTATTTAATACGATGACAACAGCTCTCCATACCTGCAGTCCACCACAAGGACCACCCTCTCTAATCCCTGAAAAATGAAATCATCCTCAGTGACGAAGAGAGGGGGCTAAGCGCCCTCCATGGTCTCAGAGCATTGACTCTTCTAAGAGTCCTAAGAGTCCTGCTCACACTGATGGGGTGCAGCTGTGGGACCCTATTTTCAGAGATGATGTCCTCCACCCAACTCTCAAAAAACTGAAAGGGTCTTCAGTAGAGATGGATAGTCGAGCTGGGCTATCAGACGGTCACCTCTGTAGCTGTAGTGTCATTTTTCCTATGGTCCAATGTGTAAATTAAACAAAAAAGTGCACGTTTGTTATGATGTCCAAGATGGGGACCAGGATGTGGACATAATAAAAAATTAGGGAACATGATAGGAGACATTTCTACAATACATATAATCATTCTTATCTATCTAATACGATGACAATAGCTCTCCATACCGTATTTCATGGTCAATCCAGGTTTGTCAGTGATGGCACTGACATAATGTATGGCGTCTTTTTCGGGCGTTATCCTTTGCCTTTTCATTGTGAAAATCCAGTTGCCTATATCAAAGCAAATTCTACTACTTGTAAAGTATGCAGAAAATGAAATGTAGAACATATAACATCAACTGCTTAGGAACGCATCATAGGTTAGTACTTAAAAGGATATTGTCATGTTCTAGTCATAATGCAAGCTGGACATTTTTCATGTTACCCTGTAATCGCCGGCCTGTTCTAATGCTCACAAGCAAAGATATATGCTCAGCTGCTAAGGCTTCCCTCTGCCTTCTGAATGAAAATTGAATATGTCTGGCTCACTGTGTATATAGCAGGTGCTCAGAAAAAATAAGAGTCAATTCAAAAGAAATAGCTCTGGTACACTATAGTGATTAATAACGTAAGAAAAGAACTCTTGGAATGCTGAAAATTCTTTATTTGTGCAAAAGGATAATTCATCCAACGTTTCGACCTTGTTTTTAGGTCTTTATCAAGGATAAAGTTATCTAAGATCATAAAGGGTTACAAAACCATATAAACACGTAATTAGTACATAGTACAACATAACAGTACAATATATTGCTACTTGAGAGTACAATGGGTCAAATGACCATGAGGCACATACAAAAAATTTTTCCAAAGCCATAGTGAAAACATTTGTACTGAGGAAAGAAAATTTCCACATGACCTATCTGGAGAAACATTCTGGATCAAACAACCAAAAATAGTCAAGCAGGTAAATACACACCTATATTTCATAACAGGATGATATGTGTTCAATTGTATAGCGTCATTGCCATTAAGGTACAAATGGAAAACTTGCAATCCTATATAGTGAAGGAAATGAACACATATCATATCAAAGAACACAGGAACATGGGTGTGAGAAAAACCTCAATGTTTATACTTTGTTCTTTATAATGGTGTGAACATGTATATGTCTCAGTACCTTATGCACTTGAGAATTCTAGTGAGTAGATGATGAAAGCCTATTCCAGAACTGGAATCGGTAAATAATTGTAGGTGGAATCTAAATGAAAAGATGGTACAAGTGTTATCATGACACGTGGGCTATAACACAATGGACCGTGTGACAAAGAAGAAAGGAGAGAAAGAAGAGGAAGAAAATGGAACTACCTGTAACATTACGTGATAGTCACTGGTAAGTATCACTTGACAATTCAGGTGAAAAAGGATTCCTTTATTAAAGGGTTCTCAGTCGCCTCAGGATCATGAAATACTAGGGTAAATGATATGAGAATGGGTAAGAAGCACCACTAAAGGAAATATGAAATGCAGGACATATATCTATAAACCCCTGAACTACATGATAGAAATAAAAAGAAGAAAAAAGAAAAAAAAGAAGAAAGAAGAACACATAGAATGCGGAAAGAGAATGGGTACAACTACCTGAGTTACTGCAGGGAGGCCCCTGGTTGGTATTGTGAGGGTTAGTGGAATTCCTTCACTGAAGGGTTCTCAGTTGCCTCAGGTTCGTGAAAAATGCTATAGACAAATAATGCCCGGAGAAAAGGGGTTCATATACAGCGAATAATGGTAATACAAGGTACATGTGTCACATGTAATAGTATATATATATATATTGTACTAAGCTCTACACCAGAAATAGAAAGTAGTCCCTCTGCCTTCTGTCTAGGTGCCCTGAGTTATGTCCTGTAAACTGTCACAGCGACCCAGACACACATGTGTAGTAGGGGAATATCCCTGCTGAGATGCCAGTGCTAGAGCACTCGTTTGCTGTGGAGTTGAACGCTATGTGAGCAGTTCTTACCTTCAATGAGCAGAAGTCTCTTTTTTCAGATTTCAATATCTCTGTGGGTATCTGGCATAAATATGGAATACTCTTTACTGCTAAGACCCTGTACACCACTCCCACTAAAGGGGGCTTTACACGCTGCGACATCGCTAATGCGGAGTCGTTGGGGTCACGGAATTTGTGACGCACATCCGGCCGCATTAGCGATGTTGCTGCGTGTGACACCGATGAGCGATTTTGCATCGTTGCAAAAACGTGCAAAATCGCTCATCGGTGACATGGGTCTCCATTCTCGATTATCGTTACTGCAGCAGTAACGATGTAGTTCGTCGCTCCTGCGGCAGCACACATCACTCCGTGTGACACCACAGAAACGAGGAACCTCTCCTTACCTGCCTCCCAGCCGCTATGAGGAAGGAAGGAGGTGGGCGGGATGTTCCGGCCACTCATCTCCGCCCCTCCGCTGCTATTGGGCGGTCGCTCAGTGACGTCGCTGTGACGCCGCACGGACCGCCCCCTTAGAAAGGAGGCGGTTCGCCGGTCACAGCGACGTCGCCGGGCAGGTAAGTATGTGTGACGGGTCTGGTCGGTGTTGTGCGGCATGGGCAGCGATTTACCCGTGTCGCGCAACAGATGGGGGCGGGTACCCACACTAGCGATATCGGGACCGATATCGCAGTGTGTAAAGTAGCCTTTAGTCACATGACCAAGACTGTATCTGTGTCCCTACAACACACTTGAGACAAATGTGTGTGTGAGCCTGCATTGTGGGGTATATATAATATATTATAGAGCTGGGAAGGATCATTCTAAGCAGTGAGCTGTTCCAGTATTTGTAGGAAAATACCCAGTAGAAGCATCAAACACAGCACCAATACCTCCCATCAGTATCCCACCACAGTGCCATGTAACCCATGCCCTACACTCCCATCTACACCAATACTATACAGGCACAAACTAGTATATCTGACTAAAAGCCCCCAAAATATGAAGAACGGCCTATAGTTGAGTGTGGATATAAAATCTATGTGAGCAGAGCTAGAATAGAAATCACTGATCGCATTGAAGTCATTCTGACCATAAATCACCATGATATCAAGGTGAGGAGTTGTGTGTTACTGCTGGGAGGAAAGGGTTAACAGTGGAATATTAAGGTGCATTTCTGTGTGCAGTGTTACTAGTCAATGTAACAATTCAGTATGAGCTGCTCTTGGTGCCGGGGGAGGGAGATGCTCTCCTGAGCAAGATAGATGGGGAATGAACATAATATCTATATAGTGTAAGGCAGGGGGTCTCAAACTCGGCTGGGTGTATGGGCCGCACAGAGGAAAAAAATAATTTGGGGGGCTGCATTCTTTGCAAGACAAAGTGACATTTTTATTGGTACCATATATGTATATATTTTTTTCACACACCTTTGGATGACTGATTTTCAACATTTTTCACTTGTTTATTATAACAAATGTGCACATTCTTTGGTTAAATCTAAAAAAAATAAATGTGATGTTAAAAAAAAGTCATGCCTTATTTTGTTTTTTTTTACATTTTATCCCTTTCTTTTAACTAATAGTGTTACAATTATGACGCTAGCGTTTTGTGAAGGGAATGCTTTGCCTACTTCCGTGACTATGGCCTTCCGGAACTGCTGCATTTTGGCTGACCTCTCCGCCTCGGGAATAAGAGACATAAAGTTCTCCTTGTAGCGTGGGTCTAACAGTGTTACCAACCAGTAATGATTGTCGGCCAAGATGTTCTTAACGCGAGGGTCACGAGACAGGCAGCTTACCATAAAGTCATCCATGTGCGCCAGACTCTTAACAGCCATCACTTCAGTATCCAGACCAACACGATGACTGAACATGCTGTCCTCCTCCTTCTCCTCCTCCTCCTCATCTACCCTGTCCTCTGGCCAGCCACGCTGAACTGAGCATATGACTGGTATGCATGTCATATCCTCAATTTGGCCGGAGAGTTGCTCCATGTCTTCATCTTCCTCCTCGTCATAGTCCTCCACTGCACGTTGTGATGAGACGAGGCTGGGCTATGTGTTATCACCCACACCCACTACTGTTTCTTGCTCCAACTCATCGTGTTCCGCCTGCAATGCATCATGTTTGGTTTTGAGCAGAGACCGTTTTAGAAGGCAGAGAAGCGGTATGGTGACGCTAATAATGGCGTCATCGCCGCTCACCATCTTGGTGGAGTCCTCAAAGTTTTGGAGGATGGTACATAGGTCGGACATCCATCTCCACTCCTCAGGTGTTATGTGTGGAGTTTGACCCATTTCCCGACGGCTTAGGTGATGCAGGTACTCAACAACTGCCCTCTTCTGCTCACATATCCTGATCAACATGTGCAGAGTTGAATTCCAACGCGTGGGGACATCACACACCAGTCTGTGAGCCGGAAGATGCAAACGACGCTGAAAGCCGGCAAGGCCGGCTGAAGCAGTAGGTGACTTTCGAAAATGTGCAGACAGGCGGCGAACTTTTACCAGCAGATCAGACAGCTCTGGGTATGACTTTAGAAACCGCTGAACCACGAGGTTGAGCACATGGGCCATGCATGGAACATGTGTCAGCTGGCCTCGCCTCAAAGCCGCCACTAGGTTCCGGCCATTGTCACACACAACCTTTCCTGGCTTTAGGTTCAGAGGTGTGAGCCAGTGATCTGCATGCTGTTTTAGAGCTGTCCACACCTCTTCTGCATTGTGGGATTTGTCACTTATGCAGATTAGCTGCAGCACAGCCTGTTGCCGCTTCGCCGAGGCAGTGCTGCAGTGCTTCCAGCTTGGGACTGGTGTGGAGGGTAAAGTGGATGAGGATGCGCAGGAGGAGGAGGAGGCTGAAGAGCATGACATTCCGGAGCTGTAGAGTGTGGGTGAAACCCTGACTGAGGTAGGGCCTGCAAACCTTGGTGTGGGAAGGACTTGTTCCGTTCCTCGCTCAAACTGGGTCCCAGCTGGGCTGGGCTGGGTAGGGCGTTGTGGGGGGTTTGTCTATCTCCGTTTGAGGTGAGTTTGTTTAAGTTAGCCTTTTCTTTGGCGTTTTTTGGAGCCCTGCGGGTTGGGGAGTTGGTATCGCCCAGTAAGGCGTTCCCCGGGGGCTTGGATTGGGGTGACATTGTCAGTGGAAAACGGAGTTGAATTTTGGATTAGGAAATCGAAAACTGATCAGAGAGGTGTGGGTAGACTAGTCCGTTTGGGGATGGTTGTGGCATCTGATATGTGCCCGTTCAAGTGTCTCGGGAATTTTCAACAGATCCGTCCGAAGGTGGATGGCCCCTTATTATGTCACGAGGATGGGTCCTTTTTATCGAGATACCAATTTGTGAGTGTTTTTAGGGCATGTTTGAAGTCGTTGGGGTTAGATCCGAAGTCTTTCGGATTGGGGCAGCGACGGAGGCCTCTATATGCGGCCTACCGGAGGAGACAGTTAAGCAGATTGGTAGGTGGAAGTCGCAGCGCTTTAAGTCGTATGTACGTCCCCAGGTGGTTGTTGGCAATTGAGGGGAAAAGGGGGGGGTATTAGGGTAGCAATGGGGGGGGGAGAGTGTGTGTTTTTTGTCAATTTGGTTTGGTGAGGCAATAAAATGGTGTCGTCTGTACATTTTGTATTGCAGAAGCACCCCCCCTTCCTTCCCTGGTCTGGATCCTTGGCCACTCTTATGTGTATTGGGGAGCCCGACGAGCGGACGCGAGATGGAACGGGAGACAGCTAGGTTTTGAGAAGGACCTGGCTCTCGTGCGATGGCTCGGTGTTCGGGGGTTAGGGTGGAACAGGGTGTTGCAGGAGGTGCATAGATACGCCCGGTTGGACAGACCTCCTGACATCTTAGTGTTGCATGCCGGGGGGAATGATTTGGGTGGGCGTCCTTTTCGAATCTTGATAAAGGACATCAAACATGATTTGTTACGGTTATGGGTGTCGTTTCCAGGTCTAACGATAGTCTGGTCGGAGATAGTAGCGAGAAAGAGTTGGCAGAAAGCGCGGTCAGTTGACAGGTTGAACAAGGCGCGGGCGAAGGTTAATAGGGCGATCTCGAAGTTTGTTAGTCGGAACGGGGGTATAGCAATACGGCATGTTGAGTTGGAAAGGACGGAAGAGGAATTTTGGTTGGCTGACGGGGTACACCTTAATGCGGTGGGAACTGACTTATGGGCTCTTGGCTTGCAGGGAGGTATTGAGAGGGCCCTTTGGTTGCGGGGGGTCTCAGGCACTTGAAGGGTTTCAAGGTGCCTTCGTTGTGGTGTTGTTTATTGGTGGGTCCTTGAAGTTGGTTTAAAATTGGTTCGGGGATTCATCCGGGTATGGATCCCCTCATTGGCAGAATTGATGGTCCCCTGGTGATTTTGGGGGGGAACCCCGACGGGGTATGTCGGGGCCCCTGGGGGTGTGGTTGGGGTTGACGGAGGATTAACCCTTACCATTTGGTGCTCCTGAGCCAGTGTGGGTAACGGCTGGGAGCAAGTTGAGGTTTTTTATTGCTCGGTTATGGGAATCACCAGGGTTTTGGTAGCTTCAAGGACCTTACCACATTGCAAATTTTATTGGTTATGTATTCTTGTTAATAAAATGGCTGCTATGGCCAAAATTATCCAAAGATAAATTTGTGTCTGTGTAATTACTTTTAAATAAGAAATGGGAATGGAGGTGTGGGGTATGAAAGGAAGACCGGAGTCAACAATTCCAGGGTCAAGCATGTTTATTTGCGTAAGCTTCGTTCCAGGGTAGAAAGGGTAAGAGTGCCTTTCAGAATTCGAAGTGGTCGGACTGTACGGACCACCAAGAACTGCAGGAGAGCTTGAACATCTTCCCATGGATTTGCGACATCCTCCCTCATCAGTTACGTAGGTAAGCAGGTTCTCAGCATTGCAGCCCATTTGTTGTCTTAAGTTAGTTAAGCAGGGTTAACTAACCTGTCAGTTCAGCCTCAGGTCTAAAGCAGAGGCCTGGACTCCACTCCTTACTCCTCACTCCACAACTCTCCTTAAAAACAACTGACTCCTTTTTCCTGCCCCGGGGTCTCCAGACCCCTAGGTGGGCGTTTCCTTCCGTCTGGTCCTGCCCACTGGTGTGCCTGTCTTTCCCTGGGGGAGGTGACTAGGATTTTCTGGTTGGCTTTGTGTGACTTAGGTGAGGGAAGTTGTTATGCGGGGGCCTATGTGTGACTACCTGCAGTGTCAGGGCGTCACATATGTATGTGTGTATGTCTGCTAAAGGAATCCGCACCGTCATATTTACAAACACAAAATTTTGCAGACACCTCATGTGACTCAGGGAACGTCGTAGACTATGTTTTAACAGGAATATTTAACCCCACGCTTTACAGTTACTCTCCAAAAAACCTGCCTCCATTAAACTGAATGGAGGTGGGAGCTGCAAGTTATTAATAGCAGCTGTGATTGGTTGCTATAGGAACAAAGGACATTCATAGTATAAGAAGCTTATGTGTGAGATAATATGATGTCAGTGGGGAGACAGATAGAGAGAGACAGACACAGACTGAGAGACAAACAGACAGAGACAGATAGGCATAGACAGACAGGGAAAGAGACAGAGACAAACAGACAGAGGCAGACAGGGAAAGAGACAGACAGAGATAGACAGGGAAAAAAGGCAGACAGACAGAGACAGAGAAAGAGACAGAGGCAGATAGGGAAACAGACAGAGACAAACATACAGAGACAGGCAGGAGAAAAGGCAGACCGACAGGGAAAGAGACAGACAGGGGAAGAGACAGACAGAGAGAGACAGACAGATAGAGACAGACAAAGAAATACAGAGATAGACAGGGAAAGAGACAAACGGGGAATGAGTCAGACAGAGAGAGACAAAGAGAGACAGGCAGAGAGAGACAGGGAAAGAGACAGACAGGGGAAGAGAAAGACAGAGACAGACAAAGAAATACAGAGACAGACAGGGGAAGAGACAGACAGGGGAAGAGACAGACAGGGGAAGAGACAGACAGACAGGGAAAGAGACAGACCTGGAAAAGAGACAGACCTGGAAAAGAGACAGGCCTGGAAAAGAGACAGACAGACATAGAAACAGACAGCCACAAAGAGAGAGAGAGACAGACAGACACAGAGAGACAGACAGAGATAGAGAGACAGACAGACATGGATAGAGATAGAGACACACAGAGACAGACAGATGACAGAGACTGGGAGAGAGACAGACAGAAGCATAAATCCCTAACTAAAACTTAACATTTAATGATAGTTTTAAAAGGTAAAAAAACACAAATCATGTAAATAGAATGACTCTCTTCTGTGCATAGAGTCAACATTTTGTGTTTGTAAATATGACGGTGCGGATTCCTTTAGCAGACATACACACATACATATGTGACGCCCTGACACTGCAGGTAGTCACACATAGGCCCCCGCATAACAACTTCCCTCACCTAAGTCACACAAAGCCAACCAGAAAACCCTAGTCACCTCCCCCAGGGAAAGACAGGCACACCAGTGGGCAGGACCAGACGGAAGGAAACGCCCACCTAGGGGTCTGGAGACCCCGGGGCAGGAAAAAGGAGTCAGTTGTTTTTAAGGAGAGTTGTGGAGTGAGGAGTAAGGAGTGGAGTCCAGGCCTCTGCTTTAGACCTGAGGCTGAACTGACAGGTTAGTTAACCCCGCTTAACTAACTTAAGATAACAAATGGGCTGCAATGCTGAGAACCTGCTTACCTACGTAACTGATGAGGGAGGATGTCGCAAATCCATGGGAAGATGTTCAAGCTCTCCTGCAGTTCTTGGTGGCCCGTACAGTCCGACCACTTCGAATTCTGAAAGGCACTCTTACCCTTTCTACCCTGGAACGAAGCTTAGGCAAATAAACATGCTTGACCCTGGAATTGTTGACTCCGGTCTTCCTTTCATACCCCACACCTCCATTCCCATTTCTTATTTAAAAGTAATTACACAGACACAAATTTATCTTTGGATAATTTTGGCCATAGCAGCCATTTTATTAACAAGAATACATAACCAATAAAATTTGCAATGTGGTAAGGTCCTTGAAGCTACCAAAACCCTGGTGATTCCCATAACCGAGCAATAAAAAACCTCAACTTGCTCCCAGCCGTTACCCACACTGGCTCAGGAGCACCAAATGGTAAGGGTTAATCCTCCGTCAACCCCAACCACACCCCCAGGGGCCCCGACATACCCCGTCGGGGTTCCCCCCCAAAATCACCAGGGGACCATCAATTCTGCCAATGAGGGGATCCATACCCGGATGAATCCCCGAACCAATTTTAAACCAACTTCAAGGACCCACCAATAAACAACACCACAACGAAGGCACCTTGAAACCCTTCAAGTGCCTGAGACCCCCCGCAACCAAAGGGCCCTCTCAATACCTCCCTGCAAGCCAAGAGCCCATAAGTCAGTTCCCACCGCATTAAGGTGTACCCCGTCAGCCAACCAAAATTCCTCTTCCGTCCTTTCCAACTCAACATGCCGTATTGCTATACCCCCGTTCCGACTAACAAACTTCGAGATCGCCCTATTAACCTTCGCCCGCGCCTTGTTCAACCTGTAAACTGACCGCGCTTTCTGCCAACTCTTTCTCGCTACTATCTCCGACCAGACTATCGTTAGACCTGGAAACGACACCCATAACCGTAACAAATCATGTTTGATGTCCTTTATCAAGATTCGAAAAGGACGCCCACCCAAATCATTCCCCCCGGCATGCAACACTAACATGTCAGGAGGTCTGTCCAACCGGGCGTATCTATGCACCTCCTGCAACACCCTGTTCCACCCTAACCCCCGAACACCGAGCCATCGCACGAGAGCCAGGTCCTTCTCAAAACCTAGCTGTCTCCCGTTCCATCTCGCGTCCGCTCGTCGGGCTCCCCAATACACATAAGAGTGGCCAAGGATCCAGACCAGGGAAGGAAGAGGGGGTGCTTCTGCAATACAAAATGTACAGACGACACCATTTTATTGCCTCACCAAACCAAATTGACAAAAAACACACACTCTCACCCCCCCCCATTGCTACCCTAATACCCCCCCCTTTTCCCCTCAATTGCCAACAACCACCTGGGGACGTACATACGACTTAAAGCGCTGCGACTTAAACCTACCAATCTGCTTAACTGTCTCCTCCGGTAGGCCGCATATAGAGGCCTCCGTCGCTGCCCCAATCCGAAAGACTTCGGATCTAACCCCAACGACTTCAAACATGCCCTAAAAACACTCACAAATTGGTATCTCGATAAAAAGGACCCATCCTCGTGACATAATAAGGGGCCATCCACCTTCGGACGGATCTGTTGAAAATTCCCGAGACACTTGAACGGGCACATATCAGATGCCACAACCATCCCCAAACGGACTAGTCTACCCACACCTCTCTGATCAGTTTTCGATTTCCTAATCCAAAATTCAACTCCGTTTTCCACTGACATAATGTCACCCCAATCCAAGCCCCCGGGGAACGCCTTACTGGGCGATACCAACTCCCCAACCCGCAGGGCTCCAAAAAACGCCAAAGAAAAGGCTAACTTAAACAAACTCACCTCAAACGGAGATAGACAAACCCCCCACAACGCCCTACCCAGCCGGGTAGGGACCCAGCCCAGCCCAGCTGGGACCCAGTTTGAGCGAGGAACGGAACAAGTCCTTCCCACACCAAGGTTTGCAGGCCCTACCTCAGTCAGGGTTTCACCCACACTCTACAGCTCCGGAATGTCATGCTCTTCAGCCTCCTCCTCCTCCTGCGCATCCTCATCCACTTTACCCTCCACACCAGTCCCAAGCTGGAAGCACTGCAGCACTGCCTCGGCGAAGCGGCAACAGACTGTGCTGCAGCTAATCTGCATAGGTGACAAACCCCACAATGCAGAAGAGGTGTGGACAGCTCTAAAACAGCATGCAGATCACTGGCTCACACCTCTGAACCTAAAGCCAGGAAAGGTTGTGTGTGACAATGGCCGGAACCTGGTGGCGGCTTTGAGGTGAGGCCAGCTGACACATGTTCCATGCATGGCCCATGTGCTCAACCTCGTGGTTCAGCGGTTTCTAAAGTCATACCCAGAGCTGTCTGATCTGCTGGTAAAAGTTCGCTGCCTGTCTGCACATTTTCGAAAGTCACCTACTGCTTCAGCCGGCCTTGCCGGCTTTCAGCGTCGTTTGCATCTTCCGGCTCACAGACTGGTGTGTGATGTCCCCACGCGTTGGAATTCAACTCTGCACATGTTGATCAGGATATGTGAGCAGAAGAGGGCAATTGTTGAGTACCTGCATCACCTAAGCCGTCGGGAAATGGGTCAAACTCCACACATAACACCTGAGGAGTGGAGATGGATGTCCGACCTATGTACCATCCTCCAAAACTTTGAGGACTCCACCAAGATGGTGAGCGGCGATGACGCCATTATTAGCGTCACCATACCGCTTCTCTGCCTTCTAAAACGGTCTCTGCTCAAAACCAAACATGATGCATTGCAGGCGGAACACGATGAGTTGGAGCAAGAAACAGTAGTGGGTGTGGGTGATAACACACAGCCAAGCCTCGTCTCATCACAACGTGCAGTGGAGGACTATGACGAGGAGGAGGATGAAGACATGGAGCAACTCTCCGGCCAAATTGAGGATATGACATGCATACCAGTCATATGCTCAGTTCAGCGTGGCTGGCCAGAGGACAGGGTAGATGATGAGGAGGAGGAGGAGGAGAAGGAGGAGGACAGCATGTTCAGTCATCGTGTTGGTCTGGATACTGAAGTGATGGCTGTTAAGAGTCTGGCGCACATGGATGACTTTATGGTAAGCTGCCTGTCTCGTGACCCTCGCGTTAAGAACATCTTGGCCGACAATCATTACTGGTTGGTAACACTGTTAGACCCACGCTACAAGGAGAACTTTATGTCTCTTATTCCCGAGGCGGAGAGGTCAGCCAAATTGCAGCAGTTCCGGAAGGCCATAGTCACGGAAGTAGGCAAAGCATTCCCTTCACAAAACGCTAGCGTCATAATTGTAACACTATTAGTTAAAAGAAAGGGATAAAATGTAAAAAAAAAACAAAATAAGGCATGACTTTTTTTTAACATCAAATTTTTTTTTTTTAGATTTAACCAAAGAATGTGCACATTTGTTATAATAAACAAGTGAAAAATGTTGAAAATCAGTCATCCAAAGGTGTGTGAAAAAAAAATATATATATGGTACCAATAAAAATGTCACTTTGTCCTGCAAAGAATGCAGCCCCCCAAATTATTTTTTTCCTCTGTGCGGCCCATACACCCAGCCGAGTTTGAGACCCCCTGCCTTACACTATATAGATATCATGTTCATTCCCCATCTATCTTGCTCAGGAGAGCATCTCCCTCCCCCGGCACCAAGAGCAGCTCATATTGAATTGTTACATTGACTAGTAACACTGCACACAGAAATGCACCTTAATATTCCACTGTTAACCCTTTCCTCCCAGCAGTAACACACAACTCCTCACCTTGATATCATGGTGATTTATGGTCAGAATGACTTCAATGCGATCAGTGATTTCTATTCTAGCTCTGCTCACATAGATTTTATATCCACACTCAACTATAGGCCGTTCTTCATATTTTGGGGGCTTTTAGTCAGATATACTAGTTTGTGCCTGTATAGTATTGGTGTAGATGGGAGTGTAGGGCATGGGTTACATGGCACTGTGGTGGGATACTGATGGGAGGTATTGGTGCTGTGTTTGATGCTTCTACTGGGTATTTTCCTACAAATACTGGAACAGCTCACTGCTTAGAATGATCCTTCCCAGCTCTATAATATATTATATATACCCCACAATGCAGGCTCACACACACATTTGTCTCAAGTGTGTTGTAGGGACACAGATACAGTCTTGGTCATGTGACTAAAGGCTACTTTACACACTGCGATATCGGTCCCGATATCGCTAGTGTGGGTACCCGCCCCATCTGTTGCGCGACACGGGCAAATCGCTGCCCATGCCGCACAACACCGACCAGACCCGTCACACATACTTACCTGACCGGCGACGTCGCTGTGACCGGCGAACCGCCTCCTTTCTAAGGGGGCGGTCCGTGCGGCGTCACAGCGACGTCACTGAGCGACCGCCCAATAGCAGCGGAGGGGCGGAGATGAGTGGCCGGAACATCCCGCCCACCTCCTTCCTTCCTCATAGCGGCTGGGAGGCAGGTAAGGAGAGGTTCCTCGTTTCTGCGGTGTCACACGGAGTGATGTGTGCTGCCGCAGGAGCGACGAACTACATCGTTACTGCTGCAGTAACGATAATCGAGAATGGAGACCCATGTCACCGATGAGCGATTTTGCACGTTTTTGCAACGATGCAAAATCGCTCATCGGTGTCACACGCAGCAACATCGCTAATGCGGCCGGATGTGCGTCACAAATTCCGTGACCCCAACGACTCCGCATTAGCGATGTCGCAGCGTGTAAAGCCCCCTTTAGTGGGAGTGGTGTACAGGGTCTTAGCAGTAAAGAGTATTCCATATTTCTGCCAGATACCCACAGAGATATTGAAATCTGAAAAAAGAGACTTCTGCTCATTGAAGGTAAGAACTGCTCACATAGCGTTCAACTCCACAGCAAACGAGTGCTCTAGCACTGGCATCTCAGCAGGGATATTCCCCTACTACACATGTGTGTCTGGGTCGCTGTGACAGTTTACAGGACATAACTCAAGGCACCTAGATAGAAGGCAGAGGTACTGGGATTGGTTGGTTTTTGGTGACGGAGGTGCAGGGGCTGGCGCCCATATGCAGTGCTGGCTAAGGTATATTGATGATATTTTGATTTTTTGGCAGGGCACTGTGGAGCAGCTCGAGACATTTATGGAGGAACTTAATAACAACACCTTTAACATCAGATTGACACATAAGCATAGCAGCAGTTGCGTTGACTTCCTGGATATTAAAATTTCATTCGGTTCTGAGCGAATTGTTCAGACCGACGTCCATAGGAAGGAAACATCAGTCAACGTACTGCTGCATGCTTCTTCTGCTCATACCCCCTCCACCATCCGGGCCGTACCGACTGGCCAGTTCCTCAGGATGAAGCAAATTTGTTCGTCAGACACTGCTTTTGAACAACAGTCTGCCGACCTCCAGCGCCATAGGGGTGGCAAAGGCGGTCTTCCCCCGGTCTGCCTCAGCAACGGACACTAGCCAATAGTGACTAGTGAGATCAAGGGTAGAAAAATAATTTGCAGTTCTCAATGCAGCTAGCGATTCCTCAATACGGGGGAGTGGTGCCGTCCTTCTTCTTTAACAGGACCAACGGAGCTGCCCAAAGGCTACAACTGTCACGGATAACCCCAGCCGCCTTCATGTTGCTCAACATGTCCTTGGTACACTGGTAATGTGAAGGTGGTATTGGCTTATAGCTCTCTTTGATGGGTGGGTGTGCACCTGTGGGGATGTAGTGTTGGACCCCTTTTATTCCCCCAAAATCTAGCGGATGTTTGCTGAAGACTTGCTCGCTCGTATTCTTGCACTACCCTGTGGACCCGCTTCTTGTGATGTGAAGGTGTGGAGTCAGTGCCTACGTGTAATTCCTTACACCACTCCTCTGGCTGACTTGGTGAGCAGTCACTGACTGGGTGGGGTGCAGTAATAGTGGATGCTGCTACTTGGATAGCATGTGTATCTACTGTGAACAGCTTATCAATGGTGGCAAGTCGGGGCAGCTTAACCTCCTGCTCTCCGCAGTTTAACACTCTCACGGGCACTCTTCCCTTCCGCACTAATGAATAAAACTATGATGTAAATATCATATAGATACCCCACAATTGTAAATAAAGGTAGGTTATGGGAAAAGGGGGAACAGGGAAAGAGGAAAATAGTGTAATAAAGTATACCTTCTGGGGGTGAGAGGAAATGGCAGCACAGCCAGTGGAGGTGAAGCAAAAGGAAGCCTGCAACTAAAGAGTTGAGAGCGTTATCACATGGTGACTGAGCCTGATTGTAAAGGGAGCATAGAGTGGAGCATACTCTGGGCACGTTAGAACCCAAGTTCTTAAACCATGAATATGGACCCCTTTTATTCTCCCAAAGTCTAGCGGATGTTTGCTGAAGACTTGCTCGTATTCTTGCACTACCCTGTGGACCCGCTTCTTGTGATGTGAAGGTGTGGAGTCAGTGCCTACGTGTAATTCCTTACACCACTCCTCTGGTTGACTTGGTGAGCTGTCACTGAATGGGTGTGGTGAAGTAACGGTGGATGCTGTGGCTTGGATATCATATTAAATATAGGGACCCCCATACAGTAGTATGAGAAATTTTTTTGTATTCAATGATCGGTATTACCTTCAGGGGCGCGGCACGTGGACGTGCGTTCCATTAGCCTCACTGCATTCCACTCCCATACAGGAAGTGGGCGCAGCTATTACTACGGTCGCACATAAAAGAACCCACAGCCACCACTGCACACAGCTGACTCCACCACTGGAAACCCACTTCTACACCAACGCAGGTAAGACAGGATCGGCACCTCTATGCTCCCGTTACAATCAGGCTCAGTCACCATGTGATAATGCTCTCAACAATTTAGTTGCAGGCTTCCCCTTGCTTCACCTCCACTGGCTGTGCTGCCATTTCCTCTCCCCCCTGGAAGGTATACTTTATTACACTATTTTCCTGTTTCCCTCTTCTCCCTTTTCCCATAACCTACCTTTATCTGCATTTGTGGGGTATCTATATACTATTTATATCACAGTTTTATTCATTAATACGGAAGGGAAGAGTGCGCGTGAGAGTGTTGAACTGCGGAGAGCAAGAGATTAAGCTGCCCCGATTTGCCACCATTGATAAGCTGTTCACAGTAGATACACATGCTATCCAAGCAGCAGCATCCACCATTACTGCACCCCACCCAGTCAGTGACAGCTCACCAAGTCAGCCAGAGGAGTGGTGTCAGGAATTACACGTAGGCACTGACTACACACCTTCATATCACAAGAAGGGGGTGCAAGTGTGACGCCCTGGACTAGCCAGTTGGTCACAGACATAACACACACACACACCCCCTTTCCCGGATAGTTACACTAGTCAGACACAAAACCGTTGTTGCCTCCCTCCAGGGGCTGATGTCCACACCAGGTGGGGCGGAGCCAGGCGGTTGGCCCCACCCACCAAGGAGTTCACAGGCCTGGAGGTGGGAAAACCAGTTAGTTAGTTGAAGTTGAACTGAGTTGAACCGTGGAGGTAGTGAGTTCAGTGAAGAGCCCAGTTTTGGGTAGGATTGCAAAACTGCTAGTGTCTGGGTCAGATCCCAGGCACTATGGGGAGATAAGGTATGCACACCAGTGACTATGTAAGGGGAATACATGAAATAGCAGAAACTGCTGTGTGAATACTGACTTGAAAAATTCAATAGCTATATGCAAGAGTGAATATGTGAAAAATGGAATCTGCATTACTGCCATGAACATATGAATCAAGAGAAATTTAGCTACTGAATTGATCAATGCAATAGAGCCCCAACACTACGCCAAAGTATTTCTCTACGTTGGGGTCCCTAGCTTGTGTGTGTCCTCTCATGCAGTTAAAAAACCTACCGTGTATGGGAAGCTGAGACCCAGGCTATTTATGCGTATGATATGGATTGGCAATAGGTGTGGTTGGGGAGGGTTCACAAACGAAAAAATACTAACAAATAGGAATAACGTTTGGAACACCATTCTAAGTCCGAACTGGGTGCAAAAACCTAAAAAAACATCACTATGGGGAGATAAGGTATGCACACCAGTGACTATGTAAGGGGAATACATGAAATAGCAGAAACTGCTGTGTGAATACTGACTTGAAAAATCCAATAGCATTAATTCACATAATCCTAGTGACTGCGCACACAATATGGCCAAACAAAAGCAAAAGACAGTACCTGGCCTATCAATCCAATGGAAACTCATAGGTAACACAGTACATTGGACTAGGCAATTACATGCAGCCATACAAAGCCCATGGGTCTTGCCCCAGAGTCGAACCCACAACCTCTCGTAGCCAGGGCAAAGAGCCTACCACTACACCAACACAGAGAAGTAGGTGAATGACTCTACATTAATTCACATAATCCTAGTGACTGCGCACACAATATGGCCAAACAAATGCAAAAGACATTATCTGGCCTATCAATCCAATGGAAACTCATAGGCAACACAGTCCATTAGACTAGGCACTTACATGCAGCCATGTAAAGTTCATGGGCATTGCCTCAGAGTCGAACCCACAACCTCTTGGAGAACAAGCAAAGAGCCTACCACTAAACCAACTCAGAGAAGTTGGAAACCGACTCTACATTAATTAACATAATCCTAGTGACTGCGCACACAACATGGCCAAACAAAAGCAAAAGACAGTACGTGGCCTATCAATCCAACGGAAACTCATAGGTAACACAGTACATTGGACTAGGCAATTACATGCAGCCATACAAAGCCCATGGGCCTTGCCCCAGAGTCAAACCCACAACCTCTCATAGCCAAGGCAAAGAGCCTACCAATACACCAACACAGAGAAGTGGAAAACCATTTCTACATTAATTCACATAATCCTAGTGACTGCGCACACAACATGGCCAAACAAAAGCAAAAGACAGTACCTGGCCTATCAATCCAATGGAAACTCATAGGCAACACAGTCCATTGGACTAGACAATTACATGGAGACATACAAAGTCCATGGGCCTTGCCTCAGAGTCAAACTCACAACTTCTCACAGCCAAGCAAAGAGCCTACCACTACACTAACACAGAGAAGTGGGAAACTGATTCTACATTAATTCACATAATCCTACCGACTGCGCACACAACATGGCCAAACAAAAGACAATACCTGGCCTATTCATTCAATGAAAACTCATAGGCAACACAGTCCATTGGACTAGGCAATTACATTCAACCATACAAAGTCCATGGGCTTTGCCTCAAAGTCAAACCCACAACTTCTTGTAACCCAAGGAAAGAGCCTACCACTACACCAACACAGAGAAGAGAATGACTCTACATTAATTCACATAATCCTAGTGACTGCGCACACAACATGACCAAACGAAAACAAAAGACAGTCCCTGGCCTATCAATCCAATGGAAACTCATAGACAACATAGTCCATTGGACTACGCAATTACATGCAGCCATACAAAGTCCATGGGCCTTGCCTCAGAGTCATACCCACAATCTCTGGCAGAACAAGCAAAGAGCCTACAACTTCACCAACACAAAGAAGTAGGAAGCTGCGTCTACATTAATTCACATAATCCTAGTGACTGCGCACACAACATGGCCAAACAAAAGCAAAAGACAGTACCTGGCCTATCAATCCAATGGGAACTCATAGGCAACACAGTTAATTGAACGAGGCAATTACATGCAGCCATACAAACTCCATGGGCCTTGCCTCAGAGTCAAACCCACAACCTCTTGCAGCTAAGCAAAGAGCTTTCCACTACAGCAACACAGAGAACTGGGAAACTGATTCTACATTAATTCACATAATCCTACCGACTGTGCACACAACATAACCAAACAAAAGATAATACCTGGCCAATCAATCCAATGGAAACTCATAGGCAACACAGTCCATTGGACTAGGCAATTACACGCAGCCATATAAAGTCCATGGGCTTTGCCTTAGAGTCAAACCCACAATTTCTCGCAGCCCCAGCAAAGAGCCTACCACTACACCAAGACAGAGAAGTTGGAAACTGAGTTTACATTAGTTCACATAATCCTAGTGACTGCGCACACAACATGGCCAAACAAAAGCAAAAGACAGTACCTGGCCTATCAATCCAATGGGAACTCATAGGCAAAACAGTTAATTGAAATAGGCAATTACATGCAGCCATACAAACTCCAGGGGCCTTGCCTCAGAGTCGAACCCACAACCTCTTGCAGCTTAAGCAAAGAGACTACCACTACACCAACACAGAGAAGTAGGTGAATGACTCTACATTAATTCACATAATCCTAGTGACTGCGCACACAACATGGCCAAACAAAAGCAAAAGACAGTACCTGGCCTATCAATCCAATAGAAACTCATCGGCAAAGCAATCAATTGGACTAGGCAATTACATGCAGCCATACAAAGTCCATGGGCCTTGCCTCAAAGTCGAACTCACAACCTCTCGCAGCTCAAGCCAAGAGCCTACCACTACACCAACACAGAGAAATGTAAACCTGACTCTACATTATTTCACATAATCCTAGTGACTGCGCACACAACATGGCCAAACGAAAACAAAAGACAGTAACTGGCCTATCAATCCAATAGAAACTCATAGGCAACACAGTCCATTGGACTAAGCAATTACATGCAGCCATTCAAAGTCCATGAGCCTTGCATTAGAGTCGAACCCACAACCTCTCGCAGCCCAAGCAAAGAGCCTACCACTACACCAACACAGAGAAGTGGGAAACTGACTCTACATTAATTCCCATAACCCTAGTGACTGCGCACACAACATGGTCAAACAAAAGCAAAAGGCAGTACCTGGCCTATCAATCCAATGGAAACTCATAGGCAACATAGTCCATTGGACTAGGCAATTACATGCAGCCATACAAAGTCCATGGGCCTTGCCTCAGAGTCAAACCCACAACCTCTGGCAGAACAAGCAAAGAGCCTACAACTACAAAAACACAAAGAAGTAGGAAGCTGCGTCTACATTAATTCACATAATCCTAGTGACTGCGCACACAACATGGCCAAACAAAAGCAGAAGACATTACCTAGCCTATGAAGCCAATTTAAACTCATAGGCAACACAGTCAATTGAACTAGGCGATTACATGCAGCCATACAAACTTCATGGGCCTTGCCTCAGAGTCGAACCCACAACCTCTCGCAGCCCAAGCAAAGAGCCTACCACTACACCAACACAGAGAAGTTGGAATCTGAGTTTACATTAGTTCACATAATCCTAGTGACTGCGCACACAACATGGCCAAACAAAAGCAAAAGACAGTACCTGGCCTATCAATCCGATGGGAACTCATAGGCAACACAGTCAATTGAACTAGGCGATTACATGCAGCCATACAAACTCCATGGGCCTTGCCTCAGAGTCGAACACACAACCTCTCGCAGCTTAAGCAAAGAGACTACCACTACACCAACACAGAGAATTAGGTGAATGACTCTACATTAATTCACATAATCCTAGTGACTGCGCACACAACATGGCCAAACAAAAGCAAAAGACAGTACCTGGCCTATTAATCCAATGGAAACTCATAGGCAACGCAATCCTTTGGACTAGGCAATAACATGCAGCCATACAAAGTCCATGGGCCTTGCCTCAGAGTCAAAACCACTACCTCTCAAAGCCCAAGCAAAGAGCCTACCACTACACCAACACAGAGAAGTGCGAAACTGACTCAACATAAATTCACATAATCCTAGTGACTGCGCACACAACATGGCCAAACAAAAGCAATAGACAGTCCCTGGCCTATCAATCCAATGGAAACTCATAGACAACATAGTCCATTGGACTAGGCAATTACATGCAGCCATACAAAGTCCATGGGCTTTGCCTCAGAGTCAAGCCGCAACTGCTCGCAGCCCAAGCAAAGAGCCTACCACTACACCAACACAGAGAAGTAGGAGAATGATTCTACATTAATTCACATAATCCTAGTGACTGCGCACACAACATGGCCAAACAAAAGCAAAAGACAGTACCTGGCCTATCATTCTAATTGAAACTCATAGGTAACATAGTCCATTGGACTAGGCAATAACATGCAGCCATACAAAGTCCATGGGCCTTGCCTCAGAGTCGAACTCACAACCTCTCGCAGCCCAAGAAAAAAGCCTACCACTACAGCAACACAGAGAAGTGTGAAACTGACTCTACATTAATTCACATAATCCTAGTGACTGCGCACACAACATGGCCAAACAAAAGCAAAAGACAGTACCTCGCCTATCATTCCAATTGAAACTCATAGGTAACATAGTCCATTTGACTAGGCAATAACATGCAGCCATACAAAGTCCATGGGCCTTGCCTCAAAGTTGAACTCACAACCTCTCGCAGCTCTAGCAAAGAGCCTATAACTACACCAACACAGAGAAATGTGAACCTGACTCTACATTAATTCACATAATCCTAGTGACTGCGCACACAACATGGCCAAACAAAAGCAAAAGACAATACCTGGACTATAAATCCAATAGAAACTCATAGGCAACACAGTCCATTGGACTAGACAATTACATGGAGACATACAAAGTCCATGGGCCTTGCCTCAGAGTCAAACCCACAACCTCTCGCAGCCAAGCAAAGAGCCTACCACTACATCAACACAGAGAAGTGGGAAACTGATTCTACATTAATTCACATAATCCTACCGACTGCGCACACAACATGGGCAAACAAAAGAAAATAACTGGCCTATCAATCCAATGGAAACTCATAGGCAACACAGTCCATTAGACTAGGCAAATACATGCAGCCATACAAAGCCCATGGGCCTTGCCCCAGAGTCGTACCCACAACCTCTTGTAGCCCGAGCAAAGAGCCTACAAATACACCAACACAGAGAAGTGGAAAACTGATTCTACATTAATTCACATAATCCTAGTGACTGCGCACACAACATGGCCAAACAAAAGCAAAAGACATTACCTGGCCTATAAACCCAATAGAAACTCATAGGCAAAGCAATCAATTGGACTAGGCAATTACATGCAGCCATACAAAGTCCATGGGCCTTGCCTCAGAGTCGAACCCACAACCTCTTGTAGCCCAAGCAAAGAGCCTACCACTACACCAACACAGAGAAGTTGGTACAGAGTTTACATTAGTTCACATAATCCTAGTGACTGTGCACACAACATGGCCAAACAAAAGCAAAAGACAGTCCCTGGCCTATCAATCCAATGGAAACTCATAGGCAACACAGTCCATTAGACTAGGCAAATACATGCAGCCATACAAAGTCCATGGGCCTTGCCTCAGAGTCAAACCCACAACCTCTGGCAGAACAAGCAAAGAGCTTACAACTACACCAACACAAAAAAGTAGGAAGCTGCGTCTACATTAATTCACATATTCCTAGCGACTGCGCACACAACATGGCCAAACAAAAGCAAAAGACATTACCTGGCCTATCAAGCCAATGGAAACTCATAGGCAACACAGTCCATTGGACTAAACAATTACATGCAGCCATACAAAGTCCATGGGCTTTGCCTCAGAGTCAAACCCACAATTTCTCGCAGCCCAAGCAAAGAGCCTACCACTACACCAACACAGACAAGTTGGAAACTGAGTTTACATTAGTTCACATAATCCTAGTGACTGTGCACACAACATGGCGAAACAAATGCAAAAGACATTATCTGGCCTATCAATCCAATGGAAACTCATAGGCAACACAGTCCATTAGACTAGGCAAATACATGCAGCCATACAAAGTTCATGGGCCTTGCCTCAAAGTCGAACCCACAACCTCTTGGAGAACAAGCAAAGAGCCTACCACTAAACCAACACAGAGAAGTTGGAAACTGATTCTACATTAATTCACATAATCCTACCGACTGCGCACACAACATGGCTAAACAAAAGCAAAAGACAGTACCTGGCTTATCAATCCAATGGAAACTCATAGGCAACACAGTCCATTGGACTAGGCAATAACATGCAGCCATACACAGTCCAAGGGCCTTGCTTCAAAGTCGAACTCACAACCTCTCGCAGCTCAAGCAAAGAGCCTACCACTACACCAACACAGAGAAATGTGAACCTGCCTCTACATTAATTCACATAATCCTAGTGAGTGCGCACACAACATGGCCAAACGAAAACAAAAGACAGTACCTGGCCTATCAATCCAATGGAAACTCATAGGCAACACAGTCCATTGGACTAGGCAATTACATGCAGCCATAAAAAGTCCATGGGCCTTGCCTCAGAGTCAAACCCACAACCTCTCGCAGCCCAAGCAAAGAGCCTACCACTACACCAACACAGAGAAATGTGAAACTGACTCTACATTAATTCACATAATCCTAGTGACTGCGCACACAACATGGCCAAACGAAAGCAAAAGTCAATACCTGGCCTATCAATCCAATGGAAACTCATAGGCAACAAAGTCCATTGGACTAGGCAATTACATGCAGCCATACAAAGTCCATGAGCCTTGCCTCAGAGTCAAACCCACAACCTCTCACAGCCCAAGCAAAGAGCCTACCACTACACCAACAAAGAGAAATGTGAAACTGACTCTACATTAATTCACATATTCCTAGTGACTGTGCACACAACATGGCCAAACAAAAGCAAAAGAAAGCACCTGGCCTATCAATCCAATGGAAACTCATAGGTAACGCAGTCCATTGGACTATGCAATTACATGCAGCCATACAAAGTCCATGGGCCTTGCCTCAGAGTCGAACTCACAACCTCTCGCAGCCCAACAAAAAAGCCTACCACTTCAGCAACACAGAGAAGTGTGAAACTGTCTCTACATTAACTCACATAATCCTAGTGACTGCGCACAAAACATGGCCAAACGAAAACAAAAGACAGTACCTGGCCTATCAATCCATTGGACTAGGCAATTACATGCAGCCATGCAAACTCCATGGGCCTTGCCTCAGAGTCAAACCCACAACCTCTCACAGCCCAAGCAAAGAGCCTACCACTACACCAACACAGAGAAGTGCGAAACTGACTCAACATAAATTCACATAATCCTAGTGACTGCGCACACAACATGGCCAAACAAAAGCTAAAGACAGTCCCTTGCCTATCAATCCAATGGAAACTCATAGACAACATAGTCCATTGGAATAGGCAATTACATGCAGCCTCACAAAGTCCATGGGCCTTGCCTCAGAGTCAAACCCACAACCTCTGGCAGAACAAGCAAAGAGCCTACAACTACACCAACACAAAGAAGTAGGAAGCTGCGTCTACATTAATTCACATAATCCTAGTGAATGCGCACACAACATGGCCAAACAAAAGCAAAAGATATTACCTGGCCTATCAGGCCAATGGAAACTCATAGGCAACACAGTCCATTGAACTAGGCGATTACATGCAGCCATACAAAGTCCATGGGCCATGCCGCAGAGTCAAACTCACAACCTCTCGCAGCCAAGCAAAGCAGCTTCCACTACACCAACACAGAGAAGTGGGAAACAGATTCTACATTAATTCAGATAATCCTAGTGACTGCGCACACAACATGGCCAAACAAAAGCAAAAGACAATACCTGGCCTATCAATCCAATGGAAACTCATAGGCAACACAGTCCATTGGACTTGGCAATTACATGCATCCATACAAAGTCCATGGGCCTTGCCTCAGAGTCAAACCCACAACCTCTGGCAGAACAAGCAAAGAGCCTACAACTACACCAACAGAAAGAAGTAGGAAGCTGCGTCTACATTAATTCACATAATCCTAGTGAATGTGCACACAACATGGCCAAACAAAAGCAAAAGACATTACCTGGCCTATCAAGCCAATGTAAACTCATAGGCAACACAGTCCATTGAACTAGACAATTACATGGAGACATACAAAGTCCATGGGCCTTGCCTCAGAGTCAAACCCACAACCTCTCGCAGCCAAGCAAAGAGCCTACCACTACACCAACACAGATAAGTGGGAAACTGATTCTACATTAATTCACAAATTCCTACCGACTGCGCACACAACATGGCCAAACAAAAGACAATACCTGGCCTATCAATCCAATAGAAACTCATAGGCAACACAGTCCATTAGACTAGGCAAATACATGCAGCCATACAAAGTTCATGGGCCTTGCCTCAGAGTCGAACCCACAACTTCTTGGAGAACAAGCAAAGAGCCTACCACTAAACCAACACAGAGAAGTTGGAAACCGACTCTACATTAATTCACATAATCCTAGTGACTGCGCACACAACATGGCCAAACAAAAGCAAAAGACAGTACCTGGCCTATCAATCCAATGGAAACTCATAGGTAACACAGTACATTAGACTAGGCAATTAAATGCAGCCATACAAAGCCCATGGGCCTTGCCCCAGAGTCGAACCCACAACCTCTCGTAGCCCAAGCAAAGAGCCTACCAATACACCAACACAGAGAAGTGCAAAAATGATTCTACATTAAGTCACATAATCCTAGTGACTGCGCACACAACATGGCCAAACAAAAGCAAAAGACAGTACCTGGCCTATCAATCCAATAGAAACTCATAGGCAAAGCAATCAATTGGACTAGGCAATTACATGCAGCCATACAAAGTCCATGGGCCTTGCCTCAGAGTCGAACCCACAACCTCTTGTAGCCCAAGCAAAGAGCCTACCACTACACCAACACAGAGAAGAGCGAAACTGACTCAACATAAATTCACATAATCCTAGTGACTGCGCACACAACATGGCCAAACAAAAGCAAAAGACAGTCCCTGGCCTATGAATCCAATGGAAACTCATATACAACATAGTCCATTGGACTAGGCAATTACATGCAGCCATACAAAGTCCATGGGCCTTGCCTCAGAGTCAAACCCACAACGTCTGGCAGAACAAGCAAAGAGCTTACAACTACACCAACACAAAAAAGTAGGAAGGTGCGTCTACATTAATTCACATATTCCTAGAGACTGCGCACACAACATGGCCAAACAAAAGCAAAAGACATTACCTGGCCTATCAAGCCAATGGAAACTCATAGGCAACACAGTCCATTGGACTAAACAATTACATGCAGCCATACAAAGTCCATGGGCTTTGCCTCTGAGTGAAACCCACAATTTCTCGCAGCCCAAGCAAAGAGCCTACCACTACACCAACACAGACAAGATGGAAACTGAGTTTACATTAGTTCACATAATCCTAGTGACTGTGCACACAACATTGCGAAACAAATGCAAAAGACATTATCTGGCCTATCAATCCAATGGAAACTCATAGGCAACACAGTCCATTAGACTAGGCAAATACATGCAGCCATACAAAGTTCATGGGCCTTGCCTCAGAGTCGAACCCACAACCTCTTGGAGAACAAGCAAAGAGCCTACCACTAAACCAACACAGAGAAGTTGGAAACTGACTCTACATTAATTCACATAATCCTAGTGACTGCGCACACAACATGGCCAAACAAAAGCAAAAGACAGTACCTGGCCTATCAATCCAATGGAAACAAATAGGCAACACAGTCCATTGGACTAGACAATTACATGGAGACATACAAAGTCCATGGGCCTTGCTTCAGAGTCAAACCCACAACCTCTCGCAGCCAAGCAAAGAGCCTACCACTACACCAATACAGAGAAGTGGGAAACTGATTCTACATTAATTCACATAATCCTACCGACTGCGCACACAACATGGCTAAACAAAAGCAAAAGACAGTACCTGGCTTATCAATCCAATGGAAACTCATAGGCAACACAGTCCATTGGACTAGGCAATAACATGCAGCCATACAAAGTCCATGGGCCTTGCCTCAAAGTCGAACTCACAACCTCTCGCAGCTCAAGCAAAGAGCCTACCACTACACCAACACAGAGAAATGTGAACCTGCCTCTACATTAATTCACATAATCCTAGTGACTGCGCACACAACATGGCCAAACGAAAGCAAAAGTCCATACCTGGCCTATCAATCCAATGGAAACTCATAGGCAACACAGTCCATTGGACTAGGCAATTACATGCAGCCATAAAAAGTCCATGGGCCTTGCCTCAGAGTCAAACCCAAAACTTCTCGCAGCCCAAGCAAAGATCCTACCACTACACCAACACAGAGAAATGTGAAACTGACTCTACATTAATTCACATAATCCTAGTGACTGCGCACACAACATGGCCAAACGAAAGCAAAAGTCAATACCTGGCCTATCAATCCAATGGAAACTCATAGGTAACACAGTCCATTGGACTATGCAATTACATGCAGCCATACAAAGTCCATGGGCCTTGCCTCAGAGTCAAACCCACAACCTCTAACAGCTCAAGCAAAAAGCCTACCACTACACCAACACAGAGAAGTGCGAAACTAATTGAACATAAATTCACATAATCCTAGTGACTGCGCACACAACATGGCCAAACGAAAGCAAAAGACAGTACCTGGCCTATCAATCCAATGGAAACTCATAGGTAACACAGTCCATTGGACTATGCAATTACATGCAGCCATACAAAGTCCATGGGCCTTGCCTCAGAGTCGAACTCACAACCTCTCGCAGCCCAAGAAAAAAGCCTACCACTACAGCAACACAGAGAAGTGTGAAACTGACTCTACATTAATTCACATAATCCTAGTGACTGCGCACACAACATGGCCAAACAAAAGCAAAAGACAGTACCTAGCCTATCAATCCAATGGAAACTCATAGGCAACACAGTCCATTAGACTAGGCAACTACATACAGCCATAATAAGTCCATGGGCCTTGCCCCAGAGTCAAACCCACAACATCTACGCAGCCCAAGCAAAGAGCCTACCACTACACCAACACAGAGATATGTGAAACTGACTCTACAAATTATTCACATAATCCTAGTGACTGTGCACACAACATGGCCAAACGAAAGCAAAAGTCGATACCTGGCCTATCAATCCAATGGAAACTCATAGGTAACACAGTCCATTGGACTATGCAATTACATGCAGCCATACAAAGTCCATGGGCCTTGCCTCAGAGTCAAACCCACAACCTCTAACAGCTCAAGCAAAAAGCCTACCACTACACCAACACAGAGAAGTGCGAAACTAATTGAACATAAATTCACATAATCCTAGTGACTGCGCACACAACATGGCCAAACAAAAGCAAAAGACAGTACCTGGCCTAGCAATCCAATGGAAACTCATAGGCAACACAGTCCATTGGACTAGACAATTACATGGAGACATACAAAGTCCATGGGCCTTGCCTCAGAGTCAAACCCACAACCTCTCGCAGCCAAGCAAAGAGCCTACTACTACACCAACACAGAAAAGTGGGAAACTGGTACTACATTAATTCACATAATCCTACCGACTGCGCACACAACATGGCCAAACAAAAGCAAAAGTCAGTACCTGGCTTATCAATTCAATGGAAACTCATAGGCAACACAGTCCATTGGACTAGGCAATTACATGCAGCCATACAAAGTCCATGGGCTTTGCCTAAAAGTCAAACCCACAACTTCTCGCAGCCCAAGCAAAGAGCCTACCACTACACCAACACAGAGAAGTGGGAAACTGATTCTACATTAATTCACATAATCCTACCGACTGCGCACACAACATGGCCAAACAAAAAACAATACCTGGCCTATCAATCCAATGGAAACTCATAGGCAACTCAGTCCATTAGACTAGTCAAATACATGCAGCCATACAAAGTTCATGGGCCTTGCCTCAGAGTCGAACCCACATCCTCTTGGAGAACAAGCAAAGAGCCTACCACTAAACCAACACAGAGAAGTAGGTGAATGACTCTACATTAATTCACATAATCCTAGTGACTGCGCACACAACATGGCCAAACAAAAGCAAAGGACAGTATCTGGCCTATCAATCCAATTGAAGCTCATAAGCAACATAGTCCATTGGACTAGGCAATAACATGCAGCCATACAATGTCCATGGGCCTTGCCTCAAAGTTGAACTCACGTCTCGCAGCTCAAGCAAAGAGCCTACTACTACACCAACACAGAGAAATGTGAACCTGACTCTACATTAATTCACATATTCCTAGAGACTGCGCACACAACATGGCCAAACAAAAGCAAAAGACATTACCTGGCCTATCAAGCCAATGGAAACTCATAGGCAACACAGTCCATTGGACTAAACAATTACATGCAGCCATACAAAGTCCATGAGCCTTGCATTTGAGTCGAACTCACAACCTCTCCCAGCCCAAGCAAAGAGCCTACCACTACACCAACACAGAGAAGTGGGAAACTGACTCAACATTAATTCACATAATCCTAGTGACTGCGCACAAAACATGGCCAAACAAAAGCAAAAGAAGGCACCTGGCCTATCAATCCAATGGAATCTCATAGGTAACACAGTCCATTGGACTATGCAATTACATGCAGCCATAAAAAGTCCATGGGCCTTGCCTCAGAGTCGAACTCACAACCTCTCGCAGCCCAAGAAAAAAGCCTACCACTACAGCAACACGGAGAAGTGTGAAACCGACTCTACATTAACTCACATAATCCTAGTGACTGCGCACACAACATGGCCAAACAAAAGCAAAAGACAGTACCTGGCCTATCAATCCAATGGAAACTCAGAGGCAACCCCATCCATTGGACTAGGCAATTACATGCAGCCATACAGAGTCCATGGGCCTTGCCTCAGAGTCTATCCCACAACCTCTGGCAGAACAAGCAAAGAGCCTACAACCACACCAACACAAACAAGTAGGAAGCTGCATCTACATTAATTCACATAATCCTAGTGACTGCGCACACAAGATGGCCAAACAGAAGCAAAAGACATTACCTGGCCTATCAAGCCAATGGAAACTCATAGGCAACACAGTCCATTGAACTAGGCAATTACATGCAGCCATACAAAGTCCATGGGCCTTGCCTCAGAGTCAAACCCACAACTTCTCGCAGCCAAGCAAAGCGCCTTCCACTACACCAACACAGAGAAGTGGGAAACTGATTCTACATTAATTCACATAATCCTACCGACTTCGCACACAACATAACCAAACAAAAGACAATACCTGGCCTATCAGTCCAATGAAAACTCATAGGCAACACAGTCCATTGGACTAGGCAATTACATGCAGCCATACAAAGTCTATGGGCTTTGCCTCAGAGTCAAACCCACATTTTCTCGCAGCCCAAGGAAAGAGCCTACCACTACACCAACACAGAGAAGTTGAAAACTGAGTTTACATTAGTTCCCATAATCCTAGTGACTGCGCACACAACATGGCCAAACAAAAGCAAAAGGTAGTACCTGGCCTATCAATCCAATAGGAACTCATAGGTAACACAGTCAACTGAAATAGGCAATTACATGCATCCATACAAACTCCATGGGCCTTGCCTCAAAGTCGAACCAACAACCTTTCGCAGCTTAAGCAAAAAGACTACCACTACACCAACACAGAGAAGTAGGTAAAGGACTCTACATTAATTCACATAATCCTAGAGACTGCGCACGCAACATGGCCAAACAAATGCAAAAGACATTATCTGGCCTATCAATCCAATGAAATCATAGGCAACATAGTCCATTAGACTAAGCAAATATATGCAGCCATACAAAGTTAATGGGCCTTGCCTCAGAGTCGAACCCACAACCTCTTGGAGAACAAGCAAAGACCCTACCACTAAACCAACACAGAGAAGTTGGAAACAAATTCTACATTAATTCACAGAATCCTAGTGACTGCGCACACAACATGGCAAAACAAAAGCAAAAGACAGCACCTGGCCTATCAATCCAATGGAAACTCAAAGCTAACACAGTACATTGGACTAGGCAATTACATGCAGCCATACAAAGCCCATTGGCCTTGCCCCAGAGTCGAACCCACACCCTCTCGTAGCCCAAGGAAAGAGCCTACTAATACACCAACACAGAGAAGTGGAAAACCAATTCTTCATTAATTCACATAATCCTAGTGACTGCGCACATAACATGGCCAAACAAAAGCAAAAGACAGTACCTGGCCTATCAAACCAATGGAAACTCATAGGCAACACAGTCCATTGGACTAGACAATTACATGGAGACATACAAAGTCCATGGGCCTTGCATTAGAGTCGAACCCACAACCTCTCGCAGCCCAAGCAAAGAGCCTACCACTACACCAACACAGAGAAGTGGGAAACTGATTCTACATTAATTCAAATAATCCTACCGACTGCGCACACAACATGGCCAAACAAAAGACAATACCTGGCCTATCAATTCAAAGGAAACTCTTAGGCAACACAGTCCATTGGACTTGGCAATTACATGCAGCCATACAAAGTCCATGGGCTTTGCCTCAGAGTCAAACCCAAAATTTCTCGCAGCCCAAGGAAATAGCCTACGATTACACCAACACAGAGAAGTTGGAAACTGAGTTTACATTAGTTCACATAATCCTAGTGACTGCGCACACAACATGGCCAAACAAAAGACAATACCTGGCCTATCAATTCAATGGAAACTCATAGGCAACACAGTCAATTGAACTAGGCAATTACATGCTGCCATACAAACTCCATGGGCTTTGCCTCAGAGTCGAACCCACAACCTCTCGCAGTTTAAGCAAAGAGACTACCACTACACCAACACAGAGAAGTAGGTGAATGACTCTACATTAATTCACATAATCCTAGTGACTGCGCACATAACATGGCCAAACAAAAGCAAAAGACAGTACCTGGCCTATCAATCAAATTGAAACTCATAAGCAACAAAGAGACTACAACTACACCAACACAGAGAAGTAGGTGAATGACTCTACATTAATTCACATAATCCTAGTGACTGCGAACACAACATGGCCAAACAAAAGCAAAAGACAGTACCTGGCCTATCAATCCAATTGAAACTCATAGGCAACATAGTCCATTGGACTAGGCAATAACATGCAGCCATACAAAGTCCATGGGCCATGCCTCAAAGTCTAACTCACAACCTCTCGCAGCTCAAGCAAAGAGCCTACCACTACACCAACACAGAGAAATGTGAACCTGACTCTACATTAATTCACATAATCCTAGTAATGTACTGTGTTACCTATGAGTTTACATTGGATTGATAGGCCAGGTAATGTCTTTTGCTTTTGTTTGGCCATGTTGTGTGCGCAGTCACTAGGATTATGTGAATTAATGTAGAGTCGGTTTCCAACTTCTCTGTGTTGGTTTAGTGGTAGGCTCTTTGCTTGTTCTCCAAGAGGATGTGGGTTCGACTCTGAGGCAAGGCCCATGAACTTTATATGGCTGCATGTATTTGCCTAGTCTAATGGACTGTGTTGCCTATGAGTTTCCATTGGATTGATAGGCCAGGTATTGTCTTTTGTTTGGCCATGTTGTGTGCGCAGTCGGTAGGATTATGTGAATTAATGTAGAATCAGTTTCCCATTTCTCTGTGTTGGTGTAGTCGTAGGCTCTTTGCTTGGCTGCGAGAGGTTGTGGGTTTGACTCTGAGGAAAGGCCCATGGACTTTGTATGTCTCCATGTAATTGTCTAGTCCAATGGACTGTGTTGCCTATGATTTTCCATTGGATTGATAGGCCAGGTACAGTCTTTTGCTTTTGTTTGGCCATGTTGTGTGCGCAGTCACTAGGATTATGTGAATTAATGTAAACTCAGTTACCAACTTCTCTGTGTTGGTGTAGTGGTAGGCTCTTTGCTTGGGCTGCGAGAAGTTGTGGGTTTGACTTTTAGGCAAAGCCCATGGACTTTGTATGTCTCCATGTAATTGCCTAGTCCAATGGACTGTGTTGCCTATGAGTTTCCATTGAATTGATAGGCCAGGTATTGTCTTTTGTTTGGCCGTGTTGTGTGCGCAGTCGGTAGGATTATGTGAATTAATGTAGAATCAGTTTCCCACTTCTCTGTGTTGGTTTAGGGGTAGGCTCTTTGCTTAATCTGCGAGAGGTTGTGGATTCGACTCTGAGGCAAGGCCCATGGAGTTTGTATGGCTGCATGTAATTGCGTAGTTCAATTGACTGTGTTGCCTATGAGTTCCCACTGGATTGATAGGCCAGGTACTGCCTTTTGCTTATGTTTGGCCATGTTGTGTTCGCAGTCACTAGGATTATGTGAATTAATGTAGAGTCAGTTCACATTTCTCTGTGTTGGTGTAGTGGTAGGCTCTTTGCTTGAGCTGCGAGAGGTTGTGAGTTAGACTTTGAGGCAAGGCCCATGGACTTTGTATGGCTGCATGTTATTGCCTAGTCCAATGGACTATGTTGCCTATGAGTTTCAATTGGATTGATAGGCCAGGTACTGTCTTTTGCTTTTGTTTGGCCATGTTGTGTTCGCAGTCACTAGGATTATGTGAATTAATGTAGAGTCATTCACCTACTTCTCTGTGTTGGTGTAGTTGTAGTCTCTTTGCTTAAGCTGTGAGAGGTTGTGGGTTCGACTCTGAGGCAAAGCACATGGAGTTTGTATGGCAGCATGTAATTGCCTAGTTCAATTGACTGTGTTGCCTATGAGTAGAGTTGAGCGTGGTTCGTGGTTCTCCAGTTCTAGGCTCGAGTGATTTTGGGGCATGTTCTAGATCGAACTAGAACTCGAGCTTTTTGCAAAAGCTCGATAGTTCTAGAAACGTTCGAGAACGGTTCTAGCAGCCAAAAAACAGCTAAATCATAGCTTGGTTTCTGCTGTAATAATGTAAGTCACTCTGTGAATCAAACTATTATCACATTTCAGTGTATAGTGTGCGTGAACAGCGCCTTCAGATCACTGCTGTTTCTATAATGGCGATCGCCATTTTTTTTTTTTTTTTTCTTGTCTTCCTTCCCTAAGCGCGCGCGTCTTGTGGGGCGGGCCAGCATGTCAGCCAATCACAGACACACACACTGCTAAGTGGACTTTGAGCCAGAGAAGCAACGGCATGTGTGATAGGATCTGCATGTCACATGTCCCTGCATTATAAAACCGGACATTTTCCTCCAGGACGCCATTATCTCTTCTGCGTCCTTGGTGTCAGACATCACTGTCGCAGCTCCTTCCTGAGTCCTATCGCTGATACAGCTGTATGCGCTCCATACACAGCGCTGGACAGCATAGGGATAGCACTTTCTAGCAGTCCTTTTAAGGGCTCAAACCGGCAGGGTCAGAGTTAAGGTGACAGGTCCTGAAAACAGCGTCAGCATCTGTGCAGCCAAGGTCAGGGATTTCCTCCCTGCATTTCCCTATTAGGAGGGAATAGAAAGGCAGGCTTCCATTCCTTTACCCAGAGCACCACAATCCTGCCACTGTACCCTCTTGTCCTCTGCACACTCCAACTGATAACTAAGCCATTATACTAGCAAACACTCAGTGTACCTAGTGGCATCCTATCTGTGGCTATTGGACTTTGCTTTAGTCCCACTAGTGCCAAGACATTTGCAGAACGCATCTGCCTGCGTTGCACACTCCAACTAATTATAACTAAGCCATTATACTAGCACACACTCAGTGTACCTAGTGGCATCCTATACGTGGCTATTGGACTTTGCTATAGTCCCACTAGTGCCAAGACATTTGCAGAGCGCATCTGCCTGCGTTGCACACTCCAACTAATTATAACTAAGCCATTATACTAGCAAACACTCAGTGTACCTAGTGGCATCCTATACGTGGCTATTGGACTTTGCTATAGTCCCACTAGTGCCAAGACATTTGCAGCACGTCTGCCTGCGTTGCATACTCCAACTAATTATAACTAAGCCATTATACTAGCAAACACTCAGTGTACCTAGTGGCATCCTATACGTGGCTATTGGACTTTGCTATAGTCCCACTAGTGCCAAGACATTTGCAGAGCGCATCTGCCTGCGTTGCCCACTCCAACTAATTATAACTAAGCCATTATACTAGCAAACACTCAGTGTACCTAGTGGCATCCTATACGTGGCTATTGGACTTTGCTATAGTCACACTAGTGGCAAGACATTTGCAGAGCGCATCTGCCTGCGTTGCACACTCCAACTAATTATAACTAAGCCATTATACTAGCAAACACTCAGTGTACCTAGTGGCATCCTATACGTGGCTATTGGACTTTGCTATAGTCCCACTAGTGCCAAGACATTTGCAGAACGCATCTGCCTGCGTTGCACACTCCAACTCATTATAACTAAGCCATTATACTAGCACACACTCAGTGTACCTAGTGGCATCCTATACGTGGCTATTGGACTGTTGTTTAGTCCCACTAGTGCAAAGACATTTGCAGAGCGCGTCTGCCTGCATTGCACACTCCAACTCATTATAACTAAGCCATTTTACTAGCAAACACTCAGTGTACCTAGTGGCATCCTAAACGTGGCTATTGGACTTTGCTATAGTCACACTAGTGCAAAGACATTTGCAGCACCTCTACCTGCATTGCACACTCCAACTCATTATAACTAAGCCATTATACTAGCAAACACTCAGTGTACCTAGTGGCATCCTATACGTGGCTATTGGACTTTGCTATAGTCACACTAGTGCAAAGACATTTGCAGAGCGCGTCTGCCTGCATTGCACACTCCAACTCATTATAACTAAGCCATTATACTAGCAAACACTCAGTGTACCTAGTGGCATCCTATACGTGGCTATTGGACTTTGCTATAGTCCCACTAGTGCCAAGACATTTGCAGCACGTCTGCCTGCGTTGCACACTCCAACTAATTATAACTAAGCCATTATACTAGCAAACACTCAGTGTACCTAGTGGCATCCTATACGTGGCTATTGGACTTTGCTATAGTCCCACTAGTGCCAAGACATTTGCAGAGCGCATCTGCCTGCGTTGCACACTCCAACTAATTATAACTAAGCCATTATACTAGCAAACACTCAGTGTACCTAGTGGCATCCTATACGTGGCTATTGGACTTTGCTATAGTCACACTAGTGGCAAGACATTTGCAGAGCGCATCTGCCTGCGTTGCACACTCCAACTAATTATAACTAAGCCATTATACTAGCAAACACTCAGTGTACCTAGTGGCATCCTATACGTGGCTATTGGACTTTGCTATAGTCCCACTAGTGCCAAGACATTTGCAGAACGCATCTGCCTGCGTTGCACACTCTAACTAATTATAACTAAGCCATTATACTAGCACACACTCAGTGTACCTAGTGGCATCCTATACGTGGCTATTGGACTGTTGTTTAGTCCCACTAGTGCAAAGACATTTGCAGAGCGCGTCTGCCTGCATTGCACACTCCAACTCATTATAACTAAGCCATTTTACTAGCAAACACTCAGTGTACCTAGTGGCATCCTAAATGTGGCTATTGGACTTTGCTATAGTCACACTAGTGCAAAGACATTTGCAGCACCTCTACCTGCATTGCACACTCCAACTCATTATAACTAAGCCATTATACTAGCAAAAACTCAGTGTACCTAGTGGCATCCTATACGTGGCTATTGGACTTTGCTATAGTCACACTAGTGCAAAGACATTTGCAGAGCGCGTCTGCCTGCATTGCACACTCCAACTCATTATAACTAAGCCATTTTACTAGCAAACACTCAGTGTACCTAGTGGCATCCTAAACGTGGCTATTGGACTTTGCTATAGTCCCACTAGTGCCAAGACATTTGCAGAACGCATCTGCCTGCGTTGCACACTCCAACTAATTATAACTAAGCCATTATACTAGCACACACTCAGTGTACCTAGTGGCATCCTATACGTGGCTATTGGACTTTGCTATAGTCCCACTAGTGCCAAGACATTTGCAGCACGTCTGCCTGCGTTGCACACTCCAACTAATTATAACTAAGCCATTATACTAGCACACACTCAGTGTACCTAGTGGCATCCTATACGTGGCTATTGGACTTTGCTATAGTCCCACTAGTGCCAAGACATTTGCAGCACGTCTGCCTGCGTTGCACACTCCAACTAATTATAACTAAGCCATTATACTAGCACACACTCAGTGTACCTAGTGGCATCCTATACGTGGCTATTGGACTTTGCTATAGTCCCACTAGTGCCAAGACATTTGCAGCACGTCTGCCTGCGTTGCACACTCCAACTAATTATAACTAAGCCATTATACTAGCACACACTCAGTGTACCTAGTGGCATCCTATACGTGGCTATTGGACTTTGCTATAGTCCCACTAGTGCCAAGACATTTGCAGCACGTCTGCCTGCGTTGCACACTCCAACTAATTATAACTAAGCCATTATACTAGCACACACTCAGTGTACCTAGTGGCATCCTATATGTGGCTATTGGACTTTGCTATAGTCCCACTAGTGCCAAGACATTTGCAGCACGTCTGCCTGCGTTGCACACTCCAACTAATTATAACTAAGCCATTATACTAGCAAACACTCAGTGTACCTAGTGGCATCCTATACGTGGCTATTGGACTTTGCTTTAGTCCCACTAGTGCCAAGACATTTGCAGAACGCATCTGCCTGCGTTGCACACTCCAACTAATTATAACTAAGCCATTATACTAGCACACACTCAGTGTACCTAGTGGCATCCTATACGTGGCTATTGGACTTTGCTTTAGTCCCACTAGTGCCAAGACATTTGCAGAACGCATCTGCCTGCGTTGCACACTCCAACTAATTATAACTAAGCCATTATACTAGCACACACTCAGTGTACCTAGTGGCATCCTATACGTGGCTATTGGACTTTGCTATAGTCCCACTAGTGCCAAGACATTTGCAGAGCGCATCTGCCTGCGTTGCACACTCCAACTAATTATAACTAAGCCATTATACTAGCACACACTCAGTGTACCTAGTGGCATCCTATACGTGGCTATTGGACTTTGCTATAGTCCCACTAGTGCCAAGACATTTGCAGCACGTCTGCCTGCGTTGCACACTCCAACTAATTATAACTAAGCCATTATACTAGCACACACTCAGTGTACCTAGTGGCATCCTATACGTGGCTATTGGACTTTGCTATAGTCCCACTAGTGCCAAGACATTTGCAGCACGTCTGCCTGCGTTGCACACTCCAACTAATTATAACTAAGCCATTATACTAGCACACACTCAGTGTACCTAGTGGCATCTTATACGTGGCTATTGGACTTTGCTATAGTCCCACTAGTGCCAAGACATTTGCAGCACGTCTGCCTGCGTTGCACACTCCAACTAATTATAACTAAGCCATTATACTAGCACACACTCAGTGTACCTAGTGGCATCCTATACGTGGCTATTGGACTTTGCTATAGTCCCACTAGTGCCAAGACATTTGCAGCACGTCTGCCTGCGTTGCACACTCCAACTAATTATAACTAAGCCATTATACTAGCAAACACTCAGTGTACCTAGTGGCATCCTATACGTGGCTATTGGACTTTGCTATAGTCCCACTAGTGCCAAGACATTTGCAGCACGTCTGCCTGCGTTGCACACTCCAACTAATTATAACTAAGCCATTATACTAGCAAACACTCAGTGTACCTAGTGGCATCCTATACGTGGCTATTGGACTTTGCTTTAGTCCCACTAGTGCCAAGACATTTGCAGAACGCATCTGCCTGCGTTGCACACTCCAACTAATTATAACTAAGCCATTATACTAGCACACACTCAGTGTACCTAGTGGCATCCTATACGTGGCTATTGGACTTTGCTTTAGTCCCACTAGTGCCAAGACATTTGCAGAACGCATCTGCCTGCGTTGCACACTCCAACTAATTATAACTAAGCCATTATACTAGCACACACTCAGTGTACCTAGTGGCATCCTATACGTGGCTATTGGACTTTGCTATAGTCCCACTAGTGCCAAGACATTTGCAGAGCGCATCTGCCTGCGTTGCACACTCCAACTAATTATAACTAAGCCATTATACTAGCACACACTCAGTGTACCTAGTGGCATCCTATACGTGGCTATTGGACTTTGCTATAGTCCCACTAGTGCCAAGACATTTGCAGCACGTCTGCCTGCGTTGCACACTCCAACTAATTATAACTAAGCCATTATACTAGCACACACTCAGTGTACCTAGTGGCATCCTATACGTGGCTATTGGACTTTGCTATAGTCCCACTAGTGCCAAGACATTTGCAGAGCGCATCTGCCTGCGTTGCACACTCCAACTAATTATAACTAAGCCATTATACTAGCACACACTCAGTGTACCTAGTGGCATCCTATACGTGGCTATTGGACTTTGCTATAGTCCCACTAGTGCCAAGACATTTGCAGCACGTCTGCCTGCGTTGCACACTCCAACTAATTATAACTAAGCCATTATACTAGCACACACTCAGTGTACC
The DNA here is from genome assembly GCF_048569485.1 of Anomaloglossus baeobatrachus. Lineage (NCBI taxonomy): Eukaryota > Metazoa > Chordata > Amphibia > Anura > Aromobatidae > Anomaloglossus > Anomaloglossus baeobatrachus. The sequence goes on from NW_027444997.1 coordinate 701,450, forward strand.
TAGTGGCATCCTATACGTGGCTATTGGACTTTGCTATAGTCCCACTAGTGCCAAGACATTTGCAGCACGTCTGCCTGCGTTGCACACTCCAACTAATTATAACTAAGCCATTATACTAGCACACACTCAGTGTACCTAGTGGCATCCTATACGTGGCTATTGGACTTTGCTATAGTCCCACTAGTGCCAAGACATTTGCAGCACGTCTGCCTGCGTTGCACACTCCAACTAATTATAACTAAGCCATTATACTAGCACACACTCAGTGTACCTAGTGGCATCCTATACGTGGCTATTGGACTTTGCTATAGTCCCACTAGTGCCAAGACATTTGCAGCACGTCTGCCTGCGTTGCACACTCCAACTAATTATAACTAAGCCATTATACTAGCAAACACTCAGTGTACCTAGTGGCATCCTATACGTGGCTATTGGACTTTGCTATAGTCCCACTAGTGCCAAGACATTTGCAGCACGTCTGCCTGCGTTGCACACTCCAACTAATTATAACTAAGCCATTATACTAGCAAACACTCAGTGTACCTAGTGGCATCCTATACGTGGCTATTGGACTTTGCTTTAGTCCCACTAGTGCCAAGACATTTGCAGAACGCATCTGCCTGCGTTGCACACTCCAACTAATTATAACTAAGCCATTATACTAGCACACACTCAGTGTACCTAGTGGCATCCTATACGTGGCTATTGGACTTTGCTTTAGTCCCACTAGTGCCAAGACATTTGCAGAACGCATCTGCCTGCGTTGCACACTCAAACTAATTATAACTAAGCCATTATACTAGCACACACTCAGTGTACCTAGTGGCATCCTATACGTGGCTATTGGACTTTGCTATAGTCCCACTAGTGCCAAGACATTTGCAGAGCGCATCTGCCTGCGTTGCACACTCCAACTAATTATAACTAAGCCATTATACTAGCACACACTCAGTGTACCTAGTGGCATCCTATACGTGGCTATTGGACTTTGCTATAGTCCCACTAGTGCCAAGACATTTGCAGAACGCATCTGCCTGCGTTGCACACTCCAACTAATTATAACTAAGCCATTATACTAGCACACACTCAGTGTACCTAGTGGCATCCTATACGTGGCTATTGGACTTTGCTATAGTCCCACTAGTGCCAAGACATTTGCAGCACGTCTGCCTGCGTTGCACACTCAAACTGTCAGGAAAAATGACACTACAGCTACAGAGGTGACCGTCTGATAGCCCAGCTCGACTATCCATCTCTACTGAAGACCCTTTCAGCTTTTTGAGAGTTGGGTGGAGAACATCATCTCTGAAAATAGGGTCCCACAGCTGCACCCCATCAGTGTGAGCAGGACTCTTAGGACTCTTAGAAGAGTCAATGTTTTGAGACCATGGGGGGCGCTTAGCCCCCTCTCTTCATCACTGAGGATGATTTCACTTTTCAGGGAATAGAGAGGGTGGTACTTGTGGTGGACTGCAGGTATGGAGAGCTGTTGTCATCGTATTAGATAGATAAGAATGATTATATGTATTGTAGAAATGTCTCCTATCATGTTCCCTAATTTTTTATTATGTCCACATCCTGGTCCCCATCTTGGACATCATAACAAACGTGCACTTTTTTGTTTAATTTACACATTGGACCATAGGAAAAATGACACTACAGCTACAGAGGTGACCGTCTGATAGCCCAGCTCGACTATCCATCTCTACTGAAGACCCTTTCAGCATTTTGAGAGTTGGGTGGAGGACATCATCTCTGAAAATAGGGTCCCACAGCTGCACCCCATCAGTGTGAGCAGGACTCTTAAGACTCTTAGAAGAGTCAATGCTCTGAGACCATTGGGGGCACTGAGCCCCCTCTCTTCGTCACTGAGGATGATTTCATTTTTCAGGGTTTAGAGAGGGTGGTCCTTGTGGTGGACTGCAGGTATGGAGAGCTGTTATCATCGTATTAGTTAGATAAGAATGATTATATGTATTGTAAAAATGTCTCCTATCATGTTCCCTAATTTTTTATTATGTCCACATCCTGGTCCCCATCTTGGACATCATAACAAACGTGCACTTTTTTGTTTAATTTACACATTGGACCATAGGAAAAATGACACTACAGCTACAGAGGTGACCGTCTGATAGCCCAGCTCGACTATCCATCTCTACTGAAGACCCTTTCAGCTTTTTGAGAGTTGGGTGGAGGACATCATCTCTGAAAATAGGGTCCCACAGCTGCACCCCATCAGTGTGAGCAGGACTCTTAGGACTCTTAGAAGAGTCAATGCTCTGAGACCATTGGGGGCACTTAGCCCCCTCTCTTCGTCACTGAGGATGATTTCATTTTTCAGGGATTAGAGAGGGTGGTCCTTGTGGTGGACTGCAGGTATGGAGAGCTGTTATCATCGTATTAGATAGATAAGAATGATTATATGTATTGTAGAAATGTCTCCTATCATGTTCCCTAATTTTTTATTATGTCCACATCCTGGTCCCCATCTTGGACATCATAACAAACGTGCACTTTTTTGTTTAATTTACACATTGGACCATAGGAAAAATGACACTACAGCTACAGAGGTGACCGTCTGATAGCCCAGCTCGACTATCCATCTCTACTGAAGACCCTTTCAGCTTTTTGAGAGTTGGGTGGAGAACATCATCTCTGAAAATAGGGTCCCACAGCTGCACCCCATCAGTGTGAGCAGGACTCTTAGGACTCTTAGAAGAGTCAATGTTTTGAGACCATGGGGGGCGCTTAGCCCCCTCTCTTCGTCACTGAGGATGATTTCACTTTTCAGGGAATAGAGAGGGTGGTACTTGTGGTGGACTGCAGGTATGGAGAGCTGTTGTCATCGTATTAGATAGATAAGAATGATTATATGTATTGTAGAAATGTCTCCTATCATGTTCCCTATTTTTTTATTATGTCCACATCCTGGTCCCCATCTTGGAAATCATAACAAACGTGCACTTTTTTGTTTAATTTACACATTGGACCATAGGAAAAATGACACTACAGCTACATAGGTGACCGTCTGGTAGCCCAGCTCGACTATCCATCTCTACTGAAGACCCTTTCAGCTTTTTGAGAGTTGGGTGGAGGACATCATCTCTGAAAATAGGGTCCCACAGCTGCACCCCATCAGTGTGAGCAGGACTCTTAGGACTCTTAGAAGAGTCAATGTTTTGAGACCATGGGGGGCGCTTAGCCCCCTCTCTTCGTCACTGAGGATGATTTCATTTTTCAGGGATTAGAGAGAGTGGTCCTTGTGGTGGACTGCAGGTATGGAGAGCTGTTGTGATCGTATTAGATAGATAAGAATGATTATATGTATTGTAGAAATGTCTCCTATCATGTTCCCTAATTTTTTATTATGTCCACATCCTGGTCCCCATCTTGGACATCATAACAAACGTGCACTTTTTTGTTTAATTTCCACATTGGACCATAGGAAAAATGACACTACAGCTACAGAGGTGACCGTCTGATAGCCCAGCTCGACTATCCATCTCTACTGAAGACCCTTTCAGCTTTTTGAGAGTTGGGTGGAGGACATCATCTCTGAAAATAGGGTCCCACAGCTGCACCCCATCAGTGTGAGCAGGACTCTTAGGACTCTTAGAAGAGTTAATGCTCTGAGACCATGGGGGCGCTTAGCCCCCTCTCTTCGTCACTGAGGATGATTTCATTTTTCAGGGATTAGAGAGGGTGGTCCTTGTGGTGGACTGCAGGTATGGAGAGCTGTTGTCATCGTATTAGATAGATAAGAATGATTATATGTATTGTAGAAATGTCTCCTATCATGTTCCCTAATTTTTTATTATGTCCACATCCTGGTCCCCATCTTGGACATCATAACAAACGTGCACTTTTTTGTTTAATTTACACATTGGACCATAGGAAAAATGACACTACAGCTACAGAGGTGACCGTCTGATAGCCCAGCTCGACTATCCATCTCTACTGAAGACCCTTTCAGCTTTTTGAGAGTTGGGTGGAGGACATCATCTCTGAAAATAGGGTCCCACAGCTTCACCCCATCAGTGTGAGCAGGACTCTTAGGACTCTTAGAAGAGTCAATGCTCTGGTACCATGGGGGGCGCTTGGCCCCCTCTCTTCGTCACTGAGGATGATTTCATTTTTCAGGGATTAGAGAGGGTGGTCCTTGTGGTGGACTGCAGGTATGTAGAGCTGTTGTCATCGTATTAGATAGATAAGAATGATTATATGTATTGTAGAAATGTCTCCTATCATGTTCCCTAATTTTTTATTATGTCCACATCCTGGTCCCCATCTTGGACATCATAACAAACGTGCACTTTTTTGTTTAATTTACACATTGGACCATAGGAAAAATGACACTACAGCTACAGAGGTGACCGTCTGATAGCCCAGCTCGACTATCCATCTCTACTGAAGACCCTTTCAGCTTTTTGAGAGTTGGGTGGAGGACATCATCTCTGAAAATAGGGTCCCACAGCTGCACCCCATCAGTGTGAGCAGGACTCTTAGGACTCTTAGAAGAGTTAATGCTCTGAGACCATGGGGGCGCTTAGCCCCCTCTCTTCGTCACTGAGGATGATTTCATTTTTCAGGGATTAGAGAGGGTGGTCCTTGTGGTGGACTGCAGGTATGGAGAGCTGTTGTCATCGTATTAGATAGATAAGAATGATTATATGTATTGTAGAAATGTCTCCTATCATGTTCCCTAATTTTTTATTATGTCCACATCCTGGTCCCCATCTTGGACATCATAACAAACGTGCACTTTTTTGTTTAATTTACACATTGGACCATAGGAAAAATGACACTACAGCTACAGAGGTGACCGTCTGATAGCCCAGCTCGACTATCCATCTCTACTGAAGACCCTTTCAGCTTTTTGAGAGTTGGGTGGAGGACATCATCTCTGAAAATAGGGTCCCACAGCTGCACCCCATCAGTGTGAGCAGGACTCTTAGGACTCTTAGAAGAGTCAATGCTCTGAGACCATTGGGGGCACTTAGCCCCCTCTCTTCGTCACTGAGGATGATTTCATTTTTCAGGGATTAGAGAGGGTGGTCCTTGTGGTGGACTGCAGGTATGGAGAGCTGTTATCATCGTATTAGATAGATAAGAATGATTATATGTATTGTAGAAATGTCTCCTATCATGTTCCCTAATTTTTTATTATGTCCACATCCTGGTCCCCATCTTGGACATCATAACAAACGTGCACTTTTTTGTTTAATTTACACATTGGACCATAGGAAAAATGACACTACAGCTACAGAGGTGACCGTCTGATAGCCCAGCTCGACAATCCATCTCTACTGAAGACCCTTTCAGCTTTTTGAGAGTTGGGTGGAGGACATCATCTCTGAAAATAGGGTCCCACAGCTGCACCCCATCAGTGTGAGCAGGACTCTTAGGACTCTTAGAAGAGTCAATGCTCTGAGACCATGGGGGGCGCTTAGCCCCCTCTCTTCGTCACTGAGGATGATTTCATTTTTCAGGGATTAGAGAGGGTGGTCCTTGTGGTGGACTGCAGGTATGGAGAGCTGTTGTCATCGTATTAAATAGATAAGAATGATTATATGTATTGTAGAAATGTCTCCTATCATGTTCCCTAATTTTTTATTATGTCCACATCCTGGTCCCCATCTTGGACATCATAACAAACGTGCACTTTTTTGTTTAATTTACACATTGGACCATAGGAAAAATGACACTACAGCTACAGAGGTGACCGTCTGATAGCCCAGCTCGACTATCCATCTCTACTGAAGACCCTTTCAGCTTTTTGAGAGTTGGGTGGAGAACATCATCTCTGAAAATAGGGTCCCACAGCTGCACCCCATCAGTGTGAGCAGGACTCTTAGGACTCTTAGAAGAGTCAATGTTTTGAGACCATGGGGGGCGCTTAGCCCCCTCTCTTCGTCACTGAGGATGATTTCACTTTTCAGGGAATAGAGAGGGTGGTACTTGTGGTGGACTGCAGGTATGGAGAGCTGTTGTCATCGTATTAGATAGATAAGAATGATTATATGTATTGTAGAAATGTCTCCTATCATGTTCCCTATTTTTTTATTATGTCCACATCCTGGTCCCCATCTTGGAAATCATAACAAACGTGCACTTTTTTGTTTAATTTACACATTGGACCATAGGAAAAATGACACTACAGCTACAGAGGTGACCGTCTGGTAGCCCAGCTCGACTATCCATCTCTACTGAAGACCCTTTCAGCTTTTTGAGAGTTGGGTGGAGGACATCATCTCTGAAAATAGGGTCCCACAGCTGCACCCCATCAGTGTGAGCAGGACTCTTAGGACTCTTAGAAGAGTCAATGTTTTGAGACCATGGGGGGCGCTTAGCCCCCTCTCTTCGTCCCTGAGGATGATTTCATTTTTCAGGGATTAGAGAGGGTGGTCCTTGTGGTGGACTGCAGGTATGGAGAGCTGTTGTCATCGTATTAGATAGATAAGAATGATTATATGTATTGTAGAAATGTCTCCTATCATGTTCCCTAATTTTTTATTATGTCCACATCCTGGTCCCCATCTTGGACATCATAACAAACGTGCACTTTTTTGTTTAATTTACACATTGGACCATAGGAAAAATGACACTACAGCTACAGAGGTGACCGTCTGATAGCCCAGCTCGACTATCCATCTCTACTGAAGACCCTTTCAGCTTTTTGAGAGTTGGGTGGAGGACATCATCTCTGAAAATAGGGTCCTACAGCTGCACCCCATCAGTGTGAGCAGGACTCTTAGGACTCTTAGAAGAGTTAATGCTCTGAGACCATGGGGGTGCTTAGCCCCCTCTCTTCGTCACTGAGGATGATTTCATTTTTCAGGGATTAGAGAGGCTGGTCCTTGTGGTGGACTGCAGGTATGGAGAGCTGTTGTCATCGTATTAGATAGATAAGAATGATTATATGTATTGTAGAAATGTCTCCTATCATGTTCCCTAATTTTTTATTATGTCCACATCCTGGTCCCCATCTTGGACATCATAACAAACGTGCACTTTTTTGTTTAATTTACACATTGGACCATAGGAAAAATGACACTACAGCTACAGAGGTGACCGTCTGATAGCCCAGCTCGACTATCCATCTCTACTGAAGACCCTTTCAGCTTTTTGAGAGTTGGGTGGAGGACATCATCTCTTAAAATAGGGTCCCACAGCTGCACCCCATCAGTGTAAGCAGGACTCTTAGGACTCTTAGAAGAGTCAATGCTCTAAAACCATGGGGGGCGCTTAGCCCCCTCTCTTCGTCCCAGAGGATGATTTCATTTTTCAGGGATTAGAGAGGGTGGTCCTTGTGGTGGACTGCAGGTATGGAGAGCTGTTGTCATCGTATTAGATAGATAAGAATGATTATATGTATTGTAGAAATGTCTCCTATCATGTTCCCTAATTTATTATTATGTCCACATCCTGGTCCCCATCTTGGACATCATAACAAACGTGCACTTTTTTGTATAATTTACACATTGGACCATAGGAAAAATGACACTACAGCTACAGAGGTGACCGTCTGATAGCCCAGCTCGACTATCCATCTCTACTGAAGACCCTTTCAGCTTTTTGAGAGTTGGGTGGAGGACATCATCTCTGAAAATAGGGTCCCACAGCTGCACCCCATCAGTGTGAGCAGGACTCTTAGGACTCTTAGAAGAGTCAATGCTCTGAGACCATTGGGGGCACTTAGCCCCCTCTCTTCATCACTGAGGATGATTTCATTTTTCAGGGATTAGAGAGGGTGGTCCTTGTGGTGGACTGCAGATATGGAGAGCTGTTATCATCGTATTAGATAGATAAGAATGATTATATGTATTGTAGAAATGTCTCCTATCATGTTCCCTAATTTTTTATTATGTCCACATCCTGGTCCCCATCTTGGACATCATAACAAACGTGCACTTTTTTGTTTAATTTACACATTGGACCATAGGAAAAATGACACTACAGCTACAGAGGTGACCGTCTGATAGCCCAGCTCGACTATCCATCTCTACTGAAGACCCTTTCAGCTTTTTGAGAGTTGGGTGGAGAACATCATCTCTGAAAATAGGGTCCCACAGCTGCACCCCATCAGTGTGAGCAGGACTCTTAGGACTCTTAGAAGAGTCAATGCTCTGAGACCATGGGGGGCGCTTAGCCCCCTCTCTTCGTCACTGAGGATGATTTCACTTTTCAGGGAATAGAGAGGGTGGTCCTTGTGGTGGACTGCAGGTATGGAGAGCTGTTGTCATCGTATTAGATAGATAAGAATGATTATATGTATTGTAGAAATGTCTCCTATCATGTTCCCTATTTTTTTATTATGTCCACATCCTGGTCCCCATCTTGGAAATCATAACAAACGTGCACTTTTTTGTTTAATTTACACATTGGACCATAGGAAAAATGACACTACAGCTACAGAGGTGACCGTCTGATAGCCCAGCTCGACTATCCATCTCTACTGAAGACCCTTTCAGCTTTTTGAGAGTTGGGTGGAGGACATCATCTCTGAAAATAGGGTCCCACAGCTGCACCCCATCAGTGTGAGCAGGAATCTTAGGACTCTTAGAAGAGTCAATGCTCTGAGACCATGGGGGGCGCTTAGCCCCCTCTCTTCGTCACTGAGGATGATTTAATTTTTCAGGGATTAGAGAGAGTGGTCCTTGTGGTGGACTGCAGGTATGGAGAGCTGTTGTGATCGTATTAGATAGATAAGAATGATTATATGTATTGTAGAAATGTCTCCTATCATGTTCCCTAATTTTTTATTATGTCCACATCCTGGTCCCCATCTTGAACATCATAACAAACGTGCACTTTTTTGTTTAATTTACACATTGGACCATAGGAAAAATGACACTACAGCTACAGAGGTGACCGTCTGATAGCCCAGCTCGACTATCCATCTCTACTGAAGACCCTTTCAGCTTTTTGAGAGTTGGGTGGAGGACATCATCTCTGAAAATAGGGTCCTACAGCTGCACCCCATCAGTGTGAGCAGGACTCTTAGGACTCTTAGAAGAGTTAATGCTCTGAGACCATGGGGGTGCTTAGCCCCCTCTCTTCGTCACTGAGGATGATTTCATTTTTCAGGGATTAGAGAGGCTGGTCCTTGTGGTGGACTGCAGGTATGGAGAGCTGTTGTCATCGTATTAGATAGATAAGAATGATTATATGTATTGTAGAAATGTCTCCTATCATGTTCCCTAATTTTTTATTATGTCCACATCCTGGTCCCCATCTTGGACATCATAACAAACGTGCACTTTTTTGTTTAATTTACACATTGGACCATAGGAAAAATGACACTACAGCTACAGAGGTGACCGTCTGATAGCCCAGCTCGACTATCCATCTCTACTGAAGACCCTTTCAGCTTTTTGAGAGTTGGGTGGAGGACATCATCTCTTAAAATAGGGTCCCACAGCTGCACCCCATCAGTGTAAGCAGGACTCTTAGGACTCTTAGAAGAGTCAATGCTCTAAAACCATGGGGGGCGCTTAGCCCCCTCTCTTCGTCCCTGAGGATGATTTCATTTTTCAGGGATTAGAGAGGGTGGTCCTTGTGGTGGACTGCAGGTATGGAGAGCTGTTGTCATCGTATTAGATAGATAAGAATGATTATATGTATTGTAGAAATGTCTCCTATCATGTTCCCTAATTTTTTATTATGTCCACATCCTGGTCCCCATCTTGGACATCATAACAAACGTGCACTTTTTTGTTTAATTTACACATTGGACCATAGGAAAAATGACACTACAGCTACAGAGGTGACCGTCTGATAGCCCAGCTCGACTATCCATCTCTACTGAAGACCCTTTCAGCTTTTTGAGAGTTGGGTGGAGGACATCATCTCTGAAAATAGGGTCCCACAGCTGCACCCCATCAGTGTGAGCAGGACTCTTAGGACTCTTAGAAGAGTTAATGCTCTGAGACCATGGGGGCGCTTAGCCCCCTCTCTTCGTCACTGAGGATGATTTCATTTTTCAGGGATTAGAGAGGGTGGTCCTTGTGGTGGACTGCAGGTATGGAGAGCTGTTGTCATCGTATTAGATAGATAAGAATGATTATATGTATTGTAGAAATGTCTCCTATCATGTTCCCTAATTTTTTATTATGTCCACATCCTGGTCCCCATCTTGGACATCATAACAAACGTGCACTTTTTTGTTTAATTTACACATTGGACCATAGGAAAAATGACACTACAGCTACAGAGGTGACCGTCTGATAGCCCAGCTCGACTATCCATCTCTACTGAAGACCCTTTCAGCTTTTTGAGAGTTGGGTGGAGGACATCATCTCTGAAAATAGGGTCCCACAGCTGCACCCCATCAGTGTGAGCAGGACTCTTAGGACTCTTAGAAGAGTCAATGCTCTGAGACCATTGGGGGCACTTAGCCCCCTCTCTTCATCACTGAGGATGATTTCATTTTTCAGGGATTAGAGAGGGTGGTCCTTGTGGTGGACTGCAGATATGGAGAGCTGTTATCATCGTATTAGATAGATAAGAATGATTATATGTATTGTAGAAATGTCTCCTATCATGTTCCCTAATTTTTTATTATGTCCACATCCTGGTCCCCATCTTGGACATCATAACAAACGTGCACTTTTTTGTTTAATTTACACATTGGACCATAGGAAAAATGACACTACAGCTACAGAGGTGACCGTCTGATAGCCCAGCTCGACTATCCATCTCTACTGAAGACCCTTTCAGCTTTTTGAGAGTTGGGTGGAGAACATCATCTCTGAAAATAGGGTCCCACAGCTGCACCCCATCAGTGTGAGCAGGACTCTTAGGACTCTTAGAAGAGTCAATGCTCTGAGACCATGGGGGGCGCTTAGCCCCCTCTCTTCGTCACTGAGGATGATTTCACTTTTCAGGGAATAGAGAGGGTGGTCCTTGTGGTGGACTGCAGGTATGGAGAGCTGTTGTCATCGTATTAGATAGATAAGAATGATTATATGTATTGTAGAAATGTCTCCTATCATGTTCCCTATTTTTTTATTATGTCCACATCCTGGTCCCCATCTTGGAAATCATAACAAACGTGCACTTTTTTGTTTAATTTACACATTGGACCATAGGAAAAATGACACTACAGCTACAGAGGTGACCGTCTGATAGCCCAGCTCGACTATCCATCTCTACTGAAGACCCTTTCAGCTTTTTGAGAGTTGGGTGGAGGACATCATCTCTGAAAATAGGGTCCCACAGCTGCACCCCATCAGTGTGAGCAGGAATCTTAGGACTCTTAGAAGAGTCAATGCTCTGAGACCATGGGGGGCGCTTAGCCCCCTCTCTTCGTCACTGAGGATGATTTCATTTTTCAGGGATTAGAGAGAGTGGTCCTTGTGGTGGACTGCAGGTATGGAGAGCTGTTGTGATCGTATTAGATAGATAAGAATGATTATATGTATTGTAGAAATGTCTCCTATCATGTTCCCTAATTTTTTATTATGTCCACATCCTGGTCCCCATCTTGAACATCATAACAAACGTGCACTTTTTTGTTTAATTTACACATTGGACCATAGGAAAAATGACACTACAGCTACAGAGGTGACCGTCTGATAGCCCAGCTCGACTATCAATCTCTACTGAAGACCCTTTCAGCTTTTTGAGAGTTGGGTGGAGGACATCATCTCTGAAAATAGGGTCCCACAGCTGCACCCCATCAGTGTGAGCAGGACTCTTAGGACTCTTAGAAGAGTCAATGCTCTGAGACCATTGGGGGCACTTAGCCCCCTCTCTTCATCACTGAGGATGATTTCATTTTTCAGGGATTAGAGAGGGTGGTCCTTGTGGTGGACTGCAGATATGGAGAGCTGTTATCATCATATTAGATAGATAAGAATGATTATATGTATTGTAGAAATGTCTCCTATCATGTTCCCTAATTTTTTATTATGTCCACATCCTGGTCCCCATCTTGGACATCATAACAAACGTGCACTTTTTTGTTTAATTTACACATTGGACCATAGGAAAAATGACACTACAGCTACAGAGGTGACCGTCTGATAGCCCAGCTCGACTATCCATCTCTACTGAAGACCCTTTCAGCTTTTTGAGAGTTGGGTGGAGGACATCATCTCTGAAAATAGGGTCCCACAGCTGCACCCCATCAGTGTGAGCAGGACTCTTAGGACTCTTAGAAGAGTTAATGCTCTGAGACCATGGGGGCGCTTAGCCCCCTCTCTTCGTCACTGAGGATGATTTCATTTTTCAGGGATTAGAGAGGGTGGTCCTTGTGGTGGACTGCAGGTATGGAGAGCTGTTGTCATCGTATTAGATAGATAAGAATGATTATATGTATTGTAGAAATGTCTCCTATCATGTTCCCTAATTTTTTATTATGTCCACATCCTGGTCCCCATCTTGGACATCATAACAAACGTGCACTTTTTTGTTTAATTTACACATTGGACCATAGGAAAAATGACACTACAGCTACAGAGGTGACCGTCTGATAGCCCAGCTCGACTATCCATCTCTACTGAAGACCCTTTCAGCTTTTTGAGAGTTGGGTGGAGGACATCATCTCTGAAAATAGGGTCCCACAGCTGCACCCCATCAGTGTGAGCAGGACTCTTAGGACTCTTAGAAGAGTCAATGCTCTGAGACCATGGGGGGCGCTTAGCCCCCTCTCTTCGTCACTGAGGATGATTTCATTTTTCAGGGATTAGAGAGGGTGGTCCTTGTGGTGGACTGCAGGTATGGAGAGCTGTTGTCATCGTATTAAATAGATAAGAATGATTATATGTATTGTAGAAATGTCTCCTATCATGTTCCCTAATTTTTTATTATGTCCACATCCTGGTCCCCATCTTGGACATCATAACAAACGTGCACTTTTTTGTTTAATTTACACATTGGACCATAGGAAAAATGACACTACAGCTACAGAGGTGACCGTCTGATAGCCCAGCTCGACTATCCATCTCTACTGAAGACCCTTTCAGCTTTTTGAGAGTTGGGTAGAGAACATCATCTCTGAAAATAGGGTCCCACAGCTGCACCCCATCAGTGTGAGCAGGACTCTTAGGACTCTTAGAAGAGTCAATGCTCTGAGACCATGGGGGGCGCTTAGCCCCCTCTCTTCGTCACTGAGGATGATTTCACTTTTCAGGGAATAGAGAGGGTGGTCCTTGTGGTGGACTGCAGGTATGGAGAGCTGTTGTCATCGTATTAGATAGATAAGAATGATTATATGTATTGTAGAAATGTCTCCTATCATGTTCCCTATTTTTTTATTATGTCCACATCCTGGTCCCCATCTTGGAAATCATAACAAACGTGCACTTTTTTGTTTAATTTACACATTGGACCATAGGAAAAATGACACTACAGCTACAGAGGTGACCGTCTGATAGCCCAGCTCGACTATCCATCTCTACTGAAGACCCTTTCAGCTTTTTGAGAGTTGGGTGGAGGACATCATCTCTGAAAATAGGGTCCCACAGCTGCACCCCATCAGTGTGAGCAGGAATCTTAGGACTCTTAGAAGAGTCAATGCTCTGAGACCATGGGGGGCGCTTAGCCCCCTCTCTTCGTCACTGAGGATGATTTAATTTTTCAGGGATTAGAGAGAGTGGTCCTTGTGGTGGACTGCAGGTATGGAGAGCTGTTGTGATCGTATTAGATAGATAAGAATGATTATATGTATTGTAGAAATGTCTCCTATCATGTTCCCTAATTTTTTATTATGTCCACATCCTGGTCCCCATCTTGAACATCATAACAAACGTGCACTTTTTTGTTTAATTTACACATTGGACCATAGGAAAAATGACACTACAGCTACAGAGGTGACCGTCTGATAGCCCAGCTCGACTATCCATCTCTACTGAAGACCCTTTCAGCTTTTTGAGAGTTGGGTGGAGGACATCATCTCTGAAAATAGGGTCCCACAGCTGCACCCCATCAGTGTAAGCAGGACTCTTAGGACTCTTAGAAGAGTCAATGCTCTAAAACCATGGGGGGCGCTTAGCCCCCTCTCTTCGTCCCTGAGGATGATTTCATTTTTCAGGGATTAGAGAGGGTGGTCCTTGTGGTGGACTGCAGGTATGGAGAGCTGTTGTCATCGTATTAGATAGATAAGAATGATTATATGTATTGTAGAAATGTCTCCTATCATGTTCCCTAATTTCTTATTATGTCCACATCCTGGTCCCCATCTTGGACATCATAACAAACGTGCACTTTTTTGTTTAATTTACACATTGGACCATAGGAAAAATGACACTACAGCTACAGAGGTGACCGTCTGATAGCCCAGCTCGACTATCCATCTCTACTGAAGACCCTTTCAGCTTTTTGAGAGTTGGGTGGAGGACATCATCTCTGAAAATAGGGTCCCACAGCTTCACCCCATCAGTGTGAGCAGGACTCTTAGAAGAGTCAATGCTCTGGTACCATGGGGGGCGCTTGGCCCCCTCTCTTCGTCACTGAGGATGATTTCATTTTTCAGGGATTAGAGAGGGTGGTCCTTGTGGTGGACTGCAGGTATGGAGAGCTGTTGTCATCGTATTAGATAGATAAGAATGATTATATGTATTGTAGAAATGTCTCCTATCATGTTCCCTAATTTTTTATTATGTCCACATCCTGGTCCCCATCTTGGACATCATAACAAACGTGCACTTTTTTGTTTAATTTACACATTGGACCATAGGAAAAATGACACTACAGCTACAGAGGTGACCGTCTGATAGCCCAGCTCGACTATCCATCTCTACTGAAGACCCTTTCAGCTTTTTGAGAGTTGGGTGGAGGACATCATCTCTGAAAATAGGGTCCCACAGCTGCACCCCATCAGTGTGAGCAGGACTCTTAGGACTCTTAGAAGAGTTAATGCTCTGAGACCATGGGGGCGCTTAGCCCCCTCTCTTCGTCACTGAGGATGATTTCATTTTTCAGGGATTAGAGAGGGTGGTCCTTGTGGTGGACTGCAGGTATGGAGAGCTGTTGTCATCGTATTAGATAGATAAGAATGATTATATGTATTGTAGAAATGTCTCCTATCATGTTCCCTAATTTTTTATTATGTCCACATCCTGGTCCCCATCTTGGACATCATAACAAACGTGCACTTTTTTGTTTAATTTACACATTGGACCATAGGAAAAATGACACTACAGCTACAGAGGTGACCGTCTGATAGCCCAGCTCGACTATCCATCTCTACTGAAGACCCTTTCAGCTTTTTGAGAGTTGGGTGGAGGACATCATCTCTGAAAATAGGGTCCCACAGCTGCACCCCATCAGTGTGAGCAGGACTCTTAGGACTCTTAGAAGAGTCAATGCTCTGAGACCATTGGGGGCACTTAGCCCCCTCTCTTCGTCACTGAGGATGATTTCATTTTTCAGGGATTAGAGAGGGTGGTCCTTGTGGTGGACTGCAGGTATGGAGAGCTGTTGTCATCATATTAGATAGATAAGAATGATTATATGTATTGTAGAAATGTCTCCTATCATGTTCCCTAATTTTTTATTATGTCCACATCCTGGTCCCCATCTTGGACATCATAACAAACGTGCACTTTTTTCTTTAATTTACACATTGGACCATAGGAAAAATGACACTACAGCTACAGAGGTGACCGTCTGATAGCCCAGCTCGACTATCCATCTCTACTGAAGACCCTTTCAGCTTTTTGAGAGTTGGGTGGAGGACATCATCTCTGAAAATAGGGTCCCACAGCTGCACCCCATCAGTGTGAGCAGGACTCTTAGGACTCTTAGAAGAGTTAATGCTCTGAGACCATGGGGGCGCTTAGCCCCCTCTCTTCGTCACTGAGGATGATTTCATTTTTCAGGGATTAGAGAGGGTGGTCCTTGTGGTGGACTGCAGGTATGGAGAGCTGTTATCATCGTATTAGATAGATAAGAATGATTATATGTATTGTAGAAATGTCTCCTATCATGTTCCCTAATTTTTTATTATGTCCACATCCTGGTCCCCATCTTGGACATCATAACAAACGTGCACTTTTTTGTTTAATTTACACATTGGACCATAGGAAAAATGACACTACAGCTACAGAGGTGACCGTCTGATAGCCCAGCTCGACAATCCATCTCTACTGAAGACCCTTTCAGCTTTTTGAGAGTTGGGTGGAGGACATCATCTCTGAAAATAGGGTCCCACAGCTGCACCCCATCAGTGTGAGCAGGACTCTTAGGACTCTTAGAAGAGTCAATGCTCTGAGACCATGGGGGGCGCTTAGCCCCCTCTCTTCATCACTGAGGATGATTTCACTTTTCAGGGAATAGAGAGGGTGGTCCTTGTGGTGGACTGCAGGTATGGAGAGCTGTTGTCATCGTATTAGATAGATAAGAATGATTATATGTATTGTAGAAATGTCTCCTATCATGTTCCCTATTTTTTTATTATGTCCACATCCTGGTCCCCATCTTGGAAATCATAACAAACGTGCACTTTTTTGTTTAATTTACACATTGGACCATAGGAAAAATGACACTACAGCTACAGAGGTGACCGTCTGATAGCCCAGCTCGACTATCCATCTCTACTGAAGACCCTTTCAGCTTTTTGAGAGTTGGGTGGAGGACATCATCTCTGAAAATAGGGTCCCACAGCTGCACCCCATCAGTGTGAGCAGGACTCTTAAGACTCTTAGAAGAGTCAATGTTTTGAGACCATGGGGTGCGCTTAGCCCCCTCTCTTCGTCACTGAGGATGATTTCATTTTTCAGGGATTAGAGAGGGTGGTCCTTGTGGTGGACTGCAGGTATGGAGAGCTGTTGTCATCGTATTAGATAGATAAGAATAATTATATGTATTGTAGAAATGTCTCCTATCATGTTCCCTATTTTTTTATTATGTCCACATCCTGGTCCCCATCTTGGAAATCATAACAAATGTGCACTTTTTTGTTTAATTTACACATTGGACCATAGGAAAAATGACACTACAGCTACAGAGGTGACCGTCTGATAGCCCAGCTCGACTATCCATCTCTACTGAAGACCCTTTCAGCTTTTTGAGAGTTGGGTGGAGGACATCATCTCTGAAAATAGGGTCCCACAGCTGCACCCCATCAGTGTGAGCAGGACTCTTAGGACTCTTAGAAGAGTCAATGCTCTGAGACCATGGGGGGCGCTTAGCCCCCTCTCTTCGTCACTGAGGATGATTTCATTTTTCAGGGATTAGAGAGAGTGGTCCTTGTGGTGGACTGCAGGAATGGAGAGCTGTTGTCATCGTATTAGATAGATAAGAATGATTATATGTATTGTAGAAATGTCTCCTATCATGTTCCCTAATTTTTTATTATGTCCACATCCTTGTCCCCATCTTGGACATCATAACAAACGTGCACTTTTTTGTTTAATTTACACATTGGACCATAGGAAAAATGACACTACAGCTACAGAGGTGACCGTCTGATAGCCCAGCTCGACTATCCATCTCTACTGAAGACCCTTTCAGCTTTTTGAGAGTTGGGTGGAGGACATCATCTCTTAAAATAGGGTCCCACAGCTGCACCCCATCAGTGTAAGCAGGACTCTTAGGACTCTTAGAAGAGTCAATGCTCTAAAACCATGGGGGGCGCCAAACAAAACTTTTAGTGGATTTCTACTTATTTTATTAAATATTATCCCCACCAAACAGGACAAGCTTGCATCTGTTATAGTTTTGGAGAAAAATGTGATCATTTCATTTATGCGCGAAATGCCTTAAAAATGGCTTTAAAAAGGGTTTGGAGCACGGAGACGATTATCTCGGGATTGCAAGATAACCAAACAAAACTTTTAGTGGATTTCTACTTATTTTTTTTAAATATCATCTCCACCAAACAGGACAAGCTTGCATCTGTTATAGTTTTGGAGAAAAATGTGATAATTTCATTTATGCGCGAAATGCCTTAAAATGGCTTTAAAATGGTTTTGAAGCATGGAGACGATTATCTCGGGATTGCAAGATAACCAAACACAACTTTTAGTGGATTTCTAATTATTTTATTAAATATCATCCCCTAAAAACAGGACAAGCTTGCATCTGTTATAGTTTTGGAGAAAAATGTGATCATTTCATTTATGCGCGAAATGCCTTAAAAATGGCTTTAAAATGGATTTGGAGCATGGAACTGATTATCTTGGGATTGCAAGATAACCAAATAAAACTTTTAGTGGATTTCTACTTATTTTATTAAATATCATCTCCACCAAACAGGACAAGCTTGCATGTGTTATAGTTTTGGAGAAAAATGTGATCATTTCATTTATGCGCGAAATGCCTTTGAAATGGCTTTAAAATGGATTTGGAGCATGGAGACGATTATCTCAGGATTGCAATATAAACAAACGAAACTTTTAGTAGGTTTCTACTTATTTTATTAAATATTATCTCCACCAAACAGGACAAGCTTGCATCTGTTATAGTTTTGGAGAAAAATGTGATCATTTCATTTATGCGCGAAATGCCTTAAAAATGGCTTTAAAATGGTTTTGAAGCATGGAGACGATTATCTCGGGATTGCAAGATAACCAAACAAAACTTTTAGTGGATTTCTAATTATTTTATTAAATATCATCCCCTCCAAACAGGACAAGCTTGCATCTGTTATAGTTTTGGAGAAAAATGTGATCATTTCATTTATGCGCACAATGCCTTTGAAATGGCTTTAAAATAGATTTGGAGCATGGAGACGATTATCTCGGGATTGCAAGATAACCAAACAAAACTTTTAGTGGATTTCTACTTATTTTACCAAATATCATCTCCACCAAACAGGACAAGCTTGCATGTGTTATAGTTTTGGAGAAAAATGTGATCATTTCATTTATGCGCAAAATGCCTTTGAAATGGCTTTAAAATGGATTTGGAGCATGGAGACGATTATCTCAGGATGGCAATATAAACAAACGAAACTTTTAGTAGATTTCTACTTATTTTATTAAATATTATCTCCACCAAACAGGACAAGCTTGCATCTGTTATAGTTTTGGAGAAAAATGTGATCATTTCATTTATGCGCGAAATGCCTTAAAAATGGCTTTAAAATGGATTTGGAGCATGGAGACGATTATCTTGGGATTGCAAGATAACCAAACAAAACTTTTAGTGGATTTCTACTTATTTTATTAAATATTATCCCCACCAAACAGGACAAGCTTGCATCTGTTATAGTTTTGGAGAAAAATGTGATCATTTCATTTATGCGCGAAATGCCTTAAAAATGGCTTTAAAAAGGTTTTGGAGCATGGAGACGATTATCTCGGGATTGCAAGATAACCAAACAAAACTTTTAGTGGATTTCTACTTATTTTATGAAATATCATCTCCACCAAACAGGACAAGCTTGCATCTGTTATAGTTTTGGAGAAAAATGTGATCATTTCATTTATGCGCGAAATGCCTTAAAGATGGCTTTAACATGGATTTGGAGCATGGAGACGACTATCTCGGGATTGCAAGATAACCAAACAAATCTGTTAGTGGATTTCTACTTATTTTATTAAATATCATCTCCACCAAACAGGAGAAGCTTGCATCTGTTATAGTTTTGGAGAAAAATGTGATCATTTCATTTATGCGCGAAATGCCTTTGAAATGGCTTTAAAATGGATTTGGAGCATGGAGACGATTATCTCAGGATTGCAATATAAACAAACGAAACTTTTAGTAGATTTCTACCTATTTTATTAAATATTATCTCCACCAAACAGGACAAGCTTGCATCTGTTATAGTTTTGGAGAAAAATGTGATCATTTCATTTATGCGCGAAATGCCTTAAAAATGGCTTTAAAATGGATTTGGAGCATGGAGACGATTATCTTGGGATTGCAAGATAACCAAACAAAACTTTTAGTGGATTTCTACTTATTTTATTAAATATCATCTCCACCAAACAGGACAAGCTTGCATGTGTTATAGTTTTGGAGAAAAATGTGATCATTTCATTTATGCGTGAAATGCCTTTGAAATGGCTTTAAAATGGATTTGGAGCATGGAGACGATTATCTCAGGATTGCAATATAAACAAACGAAACTTTTAGTAGGTTTCTACTTATTTTATTAAATATTATCTCCACCAAACAGGACAAGCTTGCATCTGTTATAGTTTTGGAGAAAAATGTGATCATTTCATTTATGCGCGAAATGCCTTCAAAATGGCTTTTAAATGGATTTGAAGCATGGAGACGATTATCTCGGGATTGCAAGATAACCAAACAAAACTTTTAGTGGATTTCTACTTATTTTATTAAATATTATCCCCTCCAAACAGGACGAGCTTCCATCTGTTATAGTTTTGGAGAAAAATGTGATCATTTCATTTATGCGCGAAATGCCTTAAAAATGGCTTTAAAATGGATTTGGAGCATGGAGACGATTATCTCGGGATTGCAAGATAACCAAACAAAACTTTTAGTGGATTTCTACTTATTTTATTAAATATTATCCCCACCAAACAGGACAAGCTTGCATCTGTTATAGTTTTGGAGAAAAATGTGATCATTTCATTTATGCGCACAATGCCTTTGAAATGGCTTTAAAATAGATTTGGAGCATGGAGACGATTATCTCGGGATTGCAAGATAACCAAACAAAACTTTTAGTGGATTTCTACTTATTTTACCAAATATCATCTCCACCAAACAGGACAAGCTTGCATGTGTTATAGTTTTGGAGAAAAATGTGATCATTTCATTTATGCGCAAAATGCCTTTGAAATGGCTTTAAAATGGATTTGGAGCATGGAGACGATTATCTCAGGATGGCAATATAAACAAACAAAACTTTTAGTAGATTTCTACTTATTTTATTAAATATTATCTCCACCAAACAGGACAAGCTCGCATCTGTTATAGTTTTGGAGAAAAATGTGATCATTTCATTTATGCGCGAAATGCCTTAAAAATTTCTTTAAAATGGATTTGGAGCATGGAGACGATTATCTTGGGATTGCAAGATAACCAAACAAAACTTTTAGTGGATTTCTACTTATTTTATTAAATATCATCTCCACCAAACAGGACAAGCTTGCATGTGTTATAGTTTTGGAGAAAAATGTGATCATTTCATTTATGCGTGAAATGCCTTTGAAATCCAGGATGTGGACATAATAAAAAATTAGGGAACATGATAGGAGACATTTCTACAATACATATAATCATTCTTATCTATCTAATACGATGACAACAGCTCTCCATACCTGCAGTCCACCACAAGGACCACCCTCTCTAATCCCTGAAAAATGAAATCATCCTCAGTGACGAAGAGAGGGGGCTAAGCGCCCCCATGGTCTCAGAGCATTAACTCTTCTAAGAGTCCTAAGGGCATTTCGCGCATAAATGAAATGATCACATTTTTCTCCAAAACTATAACAGATGCAAGCTTGTCCTGTTTGGTGGAGATAATATTTAATAAAATAAGTAGAAACCTACTAAAAGTTTTGTTTGTTTATATTGCAATCCTGAGATAATCGTCTCCATGCTCCAAATCCATTTTAAAGCCATTTCAAAGGCATTTCACGCATAAATGAAATGATCACATTTTTCTCCAAAACTATAACACATGCAAGCTTGTCCTGTTTGGTGGAGATGATATTTAATAAAATAAGTAGAAATCCACTAAAAGTTTTGTTTGGTTATCTTGCAATCCCAAGATAATCGTCTCCATGCTCCAAATCCATTTTAAAGAAATTTTTAAGGCATTTCGCGCATAAATGAAATGATCACATTTTTCTCCAAAACTATAACAGATGCGAGCTTGTCCTGTTTGGTGGAGATAATATTTAATAAAATAAGTAGAAATCTACTAAAAGTTTTGTTTTTTTATATTGCCATCCTGAGATAATCGTCTCCATGCTCCAAATCCATTTTAAAGCCATTTCAAAGGCATTTTGCGCATAAATGAAATGATCACATTTTTCTCCAAAACTATAACACATGCAAGCTTGTCCTGTTTGGTGGAGATGATATTTGGTAAAATAAGTAGAAATCCACTAAAAGTTTTGTTTGGTTATCTTGCAATCCCGAGATAATCGTCTCCATGCTCCAAATCTATTTTAAAGCCATTTCAAAGGCATTGTGCGCATAAATGAAATGATCACATTTTTCTCCAAAACTATAACAGATGCAAGCTTGTCCTGTTTGGTGGGGATAATATTTAATAAAATAAGTAGAAATCCACTAAAAGTTTTGTTTGGTTATCTTGCAATCCCGAGATAATCGTCTCCATGCTCCAAATCCATTTTAAAGCCATTTTTAAGGCATTTCGCGCATAAATGAAATGATCACATTTTTCTCCAAAACTATAACAGATGGAAGCTCGTCCTGTTTGGAGGGGATAATATTTAATAAAATAAGTAGAAATCCACTAAAAGTTTTGTTTGGTTATCTTGCAATCCCGAGATAATCGTCTCCATGCTTCAAATCCATTTAAAAGCCATTTTGAAGGCATTTCGCGCATAAATGAAATGATCACATTTTTCTTCAAAACTAAAACAGATGCAAGCTTGTCCTGTTTGGTAGAGATGATATTTAATAAAATATGTAGAAATCCACTAAAATTTTTGTTTGGTTATCTTGCAATCCCGAGATAATCGTCTCCATGCTCCAAATCCATTTTAAAGCCATTTTTAAGGCATTTCGCGCATACATGAAATGAACACATTTTTCTCCAAAACTATAACAGATGCAAGCTTGTCCTGTTTGGTGGAGATAATATTTAATAAAATAAGTAGAAACCTACTAAAAGTTTCGTTTGTTTATATTGCAATCCTGAGATAATCGTCTCCATGCTCCAAATCCATTTTAAAGCCATTTCAAAGGCATTTCACGCATAAATGAAATGATCACATTTTTCTCCAAAACTATAACACATGCAAGCTTGTCCTGTTTGGTGGAGATGATATTTAATAAAATAAGTAGAAATCCACTAAAAGTTTTGTTTGGTTATCTTGCAATCCCAAGATAATCGTCTCCATGCTCCAAATCCATTTTAAAGCCATTTTTAAGGCATTTCGCGCATAAATGAAATGATCACATTTTTCTCCAAAACTATAACAGATGCAAGCTTGTCCTGTTTGGTGGAGATAATATTTAATAAAATAGGTAGAAATCTACTAAAAGTTTCGTTTGTTTATATTGCAATCCTGAGATAATCGTCTCCATGCTCCAAATCCATTTTAAAGCCATTTCAAAGGCATTTCGCGCATAAATGAAATGATCACATTTTTCTCCAAAACTATAACAGATGCAAGCTTCTCCTGTTTGGTGGAGATGATATTTAATAAAATAAGTAGAAATCCACTAACAGATTTGTTTGGTTATCTTGCAATCCCGAGATAGTCGTCTCCATGCTCCAAATCCATGTTAAAGCCATCTTTAAGGCATTTCGCGCATAAATGAAATGATCACATTTTTCTCCAAAACTATAACAGATGCAAGCTTGTCCTGTTTGGTGGAGATGATATTTCATAAAATAAGTAGAAATCCACTAAAAGTTTTGTTTGGTTATCTTGCAATCCCGAGATAATCGTCTCCATGCTCCAAAACCTTTTTAAAGCCATTTTTAAGGCATTTCGCGCATAAATGAAATGATCACATTTTTCTCCAAAACTATAACAGATGCAAGCTTGTCCTGTTTGGTGGGGATAATATTTAATAAAATAAGTAGAAATCCACTAAAAGTTTTGTTTGGTTATCTTGCAATCCCAAGATAATCGTCTCCATGCTCCAAATCCATTTTAAAGCCATTTTTAAGGCATTTCGCGCATAAATGAAATGATCACATTTTTCTCCAAAACTATAACAGATGCAAGCTTGTCCTGTTTGGTGGAGATAATATTTAATAAAATAAGTAGAAATCTACTAAAAGTTTCGTTTGTTTATATTGCCATCCTGAGATAATCGTCTCCATGCTCCAAATCCATTTTAAAGCCATTTCAAAGGCATTTTGCGCATAAATGAAATGATCACATTTTTCTCCAAAACTATAACACATGCAAGCTTGTCCTGTTTGGTGGAGATGATATTTGGTAAAATAAGTAGAAATCCACTAAAAGTTTTGTTTGGTTATCTTGCAATCCCGAGATAATCGTCTCCATGCTCCAAATCTATTTTAAAGCCATTTCAAAGGCATTGTGCGCATAAATGAAATGATCACATTTTTCTCCAAAACTATAACAGATGCAAGCTTGTCCTGTTTGGAGGGGATGATATTTAATAAAATAATTAGAAATCCACTAAAAGTTTTGTTTGGTTATCTTGCAATCCCGAGATAATCGTCTCCATGCTTCAAAACCATTTTAAAGCCATTTTTAAGGCATTTCGCGCATAAATGAAATGATCACATTTTTCTCCAAAACTATAACAGATGCAAGCTTGTCCTGTTTGGTGGAGATAATATTTAATAAAATAAGTAGAAACCTACTAAAAGTTTCGTTTGTTTATATTGCAATCCTGAGATAATCGTCTCCATGCTCCAAATCCATTTTAAAGCCATTTCAAAGGCATTTCGCGCATAAATGAAATGATCACATTTTTCTCCAAAACTATAACACATGCAAGCTTGTCCTGTTTGGTGGAGATGATATTTAATAAAATAAGTAGAAATCCACTAAAAGTTTTATTTGGTTATCTTGCAATCCCAAGATAATCAGTTCCATGCTCCAAATCCATTTTAAAGCCATTTTTAAGGCATTTCGCGCATAAATGAAATGATCACATTTTTCTCCAAAACTATAACAGATGCAAGCTTGTCCTGTTTTTAGGGGATGATATTTAATAAAATAATTAGAAATCCACTAAAAGTTGTGTTTGGTTATCTTGCAATCCCGAGATAATCGTCTCCATGCTTCAAAACCATTTTAAAGCCATTTTAAGGCATTTCGCGCATAAATGAAATTATCACATTTTTCTCCAAAACTATAACAGATGCAAGCTTGTCCTGTTTGGTGGAGATGATATTTAAAAAAAATAAGTAGAAATCCACTAAAAGTTTTGTTTGGTTATCTTGCAATCCCGAGATAATCGTCTCCGTGCTCCAAACCCTTTTTAAAGCCATTTTTAAGGCATTTCGCGCATAAATGAAATGATCACATTTTTCTCCAAAACTATAACAGATGCAAGCTTGTCCTGTTTGGTGGGGATAATATTTAATAAAATAAGTAGAAATCCACTAAAAGTTTTGTTTGGCGCCCCCCATGGTTTTAGAGCATTGACTCTTCTAAGAGTCCTAAGAGTCCTGCTTACACTGATGGGGTGCAGCTGTGGGACCCTATTTTAAGAGATGATGTCCTCCACCCAACTCTCAAAAAGCTGAAAGGGTCTTCAGTAGAGATGGATAGTCGAGCTGGGCTATCAGACGGTCACCTCTGTAGCTGTAGTGTCATTTTTCCTATGGTCCAATGTGTAAATTAAACAAAAAAGTGCACGTTTGTTATGATGTCCAAGATGGGGACCAGGATGTGGACATAATAAAAAATTAGGGAACATGATAGGAGACATTTCTACAATACATATAATCATTCTTATCTATCTAATACGATCACAACAGCTCTCCATTCCTGCAGTCCACCACAAGGACCACTCTCTCTAATCCCTGAAAAATGAAATCATCCTCAGTGACGAAGAGAGGGGGCTAAGCGCCCCCCATGGTCTCAGAGCATTGACTCTTCTAAGAGTCCTAAGAGTCCTGCTCACACTGATGGGGTGCAGCTGTGGGACCCTATTTTCAGAGATGATGTCCTCCACCCAACTCTCAAAAAGCTGAAAGGGTCTTCAGTAGAGATGGATAGTCGAGCTGGGCTATCAGACGGTCACCTCTGTAGCTGTAGTGTCATTTTTCCTATGGTCCAATGTGTAAATTAAACAAAAAAGTGCACATTTGTTATGATTTCCAAGATGGGGACCAGGATGTGGACATAATAAAAAAATAGGGAACATGATAGGAGACATTTCTACAATACATATAATTATTCTTATCTATCTAATACGATGACAACAGCTCTCCATACCTGCAGTCCACCACAAGGACCACCCTCTCTAATCCCTGAAAAATGAAATCATCCTCAGTGACGAAGAGAGGGGGCTAAGCGCACCCCATGGTCTCAAAACATTGACTCTTCTAAGAGTCTTAAGAGTCCTGCTCACACTGATGGGGTGCAGCTGTGGGACCCTATTTTCAGAGATGATGTCCTCCACCCAACTCTCAAAAAGCTGAAAGGGTCTTCAGTAGAGATGGATAGTCGAGCTGGGCTATCAGACGGTCACCTCTGTAGCTGTAGTGTCATTTTTCCTATGGTCCAATGTGTAAATTAAACAAAAAAGTGCACGTTTGTTATGATTTCCAAGATGGGGACCAGGATGTGGACATAATAAAAAAATAGGGAACATGATAGGAGACATTTCTACAATACATATAATCATTCTTATCTATCTAATACGATGACAACAGCTCTCCATACCTGCAGTCCACCACAAGGACCACCCTCTCTATTCCCTGAAAAGTGAAATCATCCTCAGTGACGAAGAGAGGGGGCTAAGCGCCCCCCATGGTCTCAGAGCATTGACTCTTCTAAGAGTCCTAAGAGTCCTGCTCACACTGATGGGGTGCAGCTGTGGGACCCTATTTTCAGAGATGATGTCCTCCACCCAACTCTCAAAAAGCTGAAAGGGTCTTCAGTAGAGATGGATTGTCGAGCTGGGCTATCAGACGGTCACCTCTGTAGCTGTAGTGTCATTTTTCCTATGGTCCAATGTGTAAATTAAACAAAAAAGTGCACGTTTGTTATGATGTCCAAGATGGGGACCAGGATGTGGACATAATAAAAAATTAGGGAACATGATAGGAGACATTTCTACAATACATATAATCATTCTTATCTATCTAATACGATGATAACAGCTCTCCATACCTGCACTCCACCACAAGGACCACCCTCTCTAATCCCTGAAAAATGAAATCATCCTCAGTGACGAAGAGAGGGGGCTAAGCGCCCCCATGGTCTCAGAGCATTAACTCTTCTAAGAGTCCTAAGAGTCCTGCTCACACTGATGGGGTGCAGCTGTGGGACCCTATTTTCAGAGATGATGTCCTCCACCCAACTCTCAAAAAGCTGAAAGGGTCTTCAGTAGAGATGGATAGTCGAGCTGGGCTATCAGACGGTCACCTCTGTAGCTGTAGTGTCATTTTTCCTATGGTCCAATGTGTAAATTAAAGAAAAAAGTGCACGTTTGTTATGATGTCCAAGATGGGGACCAGGATGTGGACATAATAAAAAATTAGGGAACATGATAGGAGACATTTCTACAATACATATAATCATTCTTATCTATCTAATACGATGACAACAGCTCTCCATACCTGCAGTCCACCACAAGGACCACCCTCTCTAATCCCTGAAAAATGAAATCATCCTCAGTGACGAAGAGAGGGGGCCAAGCGCCCCCCATGGTACCAGAGCATTGACTCTTCTAAGAGTCCTAAGAGTCCTGCTCACACTGATGGGGTGAAGCTGTGGGACCCTATTTTCAGAGATGATGTCCTCCACCCAACTCTCAAAAAGCTGAAAGGGTCTTCAGTAGAGATGGATAGTCGAGCTGGGCTATCAGACGGTCACCTCTGTAGCTGTAGTGTCATTTTTCCTATGGTCCAATGTGTAAATTAAACAAAAAAGTGCACGTTTGTTATGATGTCCAAGATGGGGACCAGGATGTGGACATAATAAGAAATTAGGGAACATGATAGGAGACATTTCTACAATACATATAATCATTCTTATCTATCTAATATGATGACAACAGCTCTCCATACCTGCAGTCCACCACAAGGACCACCCTCTCTAATCCCTGAAAAATGAAATCATCCTCAGTGACGAAGAGAGGGGGCTAAGTGCCCCCAATGGTCTCAGAGCATTGACTCTTCTAAGAGTCCTAAGAGTCCTGCTCACACTGATGGGGTGCAGCTGTGGGACCCTATTTTCAGAGATGATGTCCTCCACCCAACTCTCAAAAAGCTGAAAGGGTCTTCAGTAGAGATGGATAGTCGAGCTGGGCTATCAGACGGTCACCTCTGTAGCTGTAGTGTCATTTTTCCTATGGTCCAATGTGTAAATTAAACAAAAAAGTGCACGTTTGTTATGATGTCCAAGATGGGGACCAGGATGTGGACATAATAAAAAATTAGGGAACATGATAGGAGACATTTCTACAATACATATAATCATTCTTATCTATCTAATACGATGACAACAGCTCTCCATACCTGCAGTCCACCACAAGGACCACCCTCTCTAATCCCTGAAAAATGAAATCATCCTCAGTGACGAAGAGAGGGGGCTAAGCGCCCCCATGGTCTCAGAGCATTAACTCTTCTAAGAGTCCTAAGAGTCCTGCTCACACTGATGGGGTGCAGCTGTGGGACCCTATTTTCAGAGATGATGTCCTCCACCCAACTCTCAAAAAGCTGAAAGGGTCTTCAGTAGAGATGGATAGTCGAGCTGGGCTATCAGACGGTCACCTCTGTAGCTGTAGTGTCATTTTTCCTATGGTCCAATGTGTAAATTAAACAAAAAAGTGCACGTTTGTTATGATGTCCAAGATGGGGACCAGGATGTGGACATAATAAAAAATTAGGGAACATGATAGGAGACATTTCTACAATACATATAATCATTCTTATCTATCTAATACGATGACAACAGCTCTCCATACCTGCAGTCCACCACAAGGACCACCCTCTCTAATCCCTGAAAAATGAAATCATCCTCAGTGACGAAGAGAGGGGGCCAAGCGCCCCCCATGGTACCAGAGCATTGACTCTTCTAAGAGTCCTGCTCACACTGATGGGGTGAAGCTGTGGGACCCTATTTTCAGAGATGATGTCCTCCACCCAACTCTCAAAAAGCTGAAAGGGTCTTCAGTAGAGATGGATAGTCGAGCTGGGCTATCAGACGGTCACCTCTGTAGCTGTAGTGTCATTTTTCCTATGGTCCAATGTGTAAATTAAACAAAAAAGTGCACGTTTGTTATGATGTTCAAGATGGGGACCAGGATGTGGACATAATAAAAAATTAGGGAACATGATAGGAGACATTTCTACAATACATATAATCATTCTTATCTATCTAATACGATCACAACAGCTCTCCATACCTGCAGTCCACCACAAGGACCACTCTCTCTAATCCCTGAAAAATTAAATCATCCTCAGTGACGAAGAGAGGGGGCTAAGCGCCCCCCATGGTCTCAGAGCATTGACTCTTCTAAGAGTCCTAAGATTCCTGCTCACACTGATGGGGTGCAGCTGTGGGACCCTATTTTCAGAGATGATGTCCTCCACCCAACTCTCAAAAAGCTGAAAGGGTCTTCAGTAGAGATGGATAGTCGAGCTGGGCTATCAGACGGTCACCTCTGTAGCTGTAGTGTCATTTTTCCTATGGTCCAATGTGTAAATTAAACAAAAAAGTGCACGTTTGTTATGATTTCCAAAATGGGGACCAGGATGTGGACATAATAAAAAAATAGGGAACATGATAGGAGACATTTCTACAATACATATAATCATTCTTATCTATCTAATACGATGACAACAGCTCTCCATACCTGCAGTCCACCACAAGGACCACCCTCTCTATTCCCTGAAAAGTGAAATCATCCTCAGTGACGAAGAGAGGGGGCTAAGCGCCCCCCATGGTCTGAGAGCATTGACTCTTCTAAGAGTCCTAAGAGTCCTGCTCACACTGATGGGGTGCAGCTGTGGGACCCTATTTTCAGAGATGATGTTCTCTACCCAACTCTCAAAAAGCTGAAAGGGTCTTCAGTAGAGATGGATAGTCGAGCTGGGCTATCAGACGGTCACCTCTGTAGCTGTAGTGTCATTTTTCCTATGGTCCAATGTGTAAATTAAACAAAAAAGTGCACGTTTGTTATGATGTCCAAGATGGGGACCAGGATGTGGACATAATAAAAAATTAGGGAACATGATAGGAGACATTTCTACAATACATATAATCATTCTTATCTATTTAATACGATGACAACAGCTCTCCATACCTGCAGTCCACCACAAGGACCACCCTCTCTAATCCCTGAAAAATGAAATCATCCTCAGTGACGAAGAGAGGGGGCTAAGCGCCCCCCATGGTCTCAGAGCATTGACTCTTCTAAGAGTCCTAAGAGTCCTGCTCACACTGATGGGGTGCAGCTGTGGGACCCTATTTTCAGAGATGATGTCCTCCACCCAACTCTCAAAAAGCTGAAAGGGTCTTCAGTAGAGATGGATAGTCGAGCTGGGCTATCAGACGGTCACCTCTGTAGCTGTAGTGTCATTTTTCCTATGGTCCAATGTGTAAATTAAACAAAAAAGTGCACGTTTGTTATGATGTCCAAGATGGGGACCAGGATGTGGACATAATAAAAAATTAGGGAACATGATAGGAGACATTTCTACAATACATATAATCATTCTTATCTATCTAATACGATGACAACAGCTCTCCATACCTGCAGTCCACCACAAGGACCACCCTCTCTAATCCCTGAAAAATGAAATCATCCTCAGTGACGAAGAGAGGGGGCTAAGCGCCCCCATGGTCTCAGAGCATTAACTCTTCTAAGAGTCCTAAGAGTCCTGCTCACACTGATGGGGTGCAGCTGTGGGACCCTATTTTCAGAGATGATGTCCTCCACCCAACTCTCAAAAAGCTGAAAGGGTCTTCAGTAGAGATGGATAGTCGAGCTGGGCTATCAGACGGTCACCTCTGTAGCTGTAGTGTCATTTTTCCTATGGTCCAATGTGTAAATTAAACAAAAAAGTGCACGTTTGTTATGATGTCCAAGATGGGGACCAGGATGTGGACATAATAAAAAATTAGGGAACATGATAGGAGACATTTCTACAATACATATAATCATTCTTATCTATCTAATATGATGATAACAGCTCTCCATATCTGCAGTCCACCACAAGGACCACCCTCTCTAATCCCTGAAAAATGAAATCATCCTCAGTGATGAAGAGAGGGGGCTAAGTGCCCCCAATGGTCTCAGAGCATTGACTCTTCTAAGAGTCCTAAGAGTCCTGCTCACACTGATGGGGTGCAGCTGTGGGACCCTTTTTTCAGAGATGATGTCCTCCACCCAACTCTCAAAAAGCTGAAAGGGTCTTCAGTAGAGATTGATAGTCGAGCTGGGCTATCAGACGGTCACCTCTGTAGCTGTAGTGTCATTTTTCCTATGGTCCAATGTGTAAATTAAACAAAAAAGTGCACGTTTGTTATGATGTTCAAGATGGGGACCAGGATGTGGACATAATAAAAAATTAGGGAACATGATAGGAGACATTTCTACAATACATATAATCATTCTTATCTATCTAATACGATCACAACAGCTCTCCATACCTGCAGTCCACCACAAGGACCACTCTCTCTAATCCCTGAAAAATGAAATCATCCTCAGTGACGAAAAGAGGGGGCTAAGCGCCCCCCATGGTCTCAGAGCATTGACTCTTCTAAGAGTCCTAAGATTCCTGCTCACACTGATGGGGTGCAGCTGTGGGACCCTATTTTCAGAGATGATGTCCTCCACCCAACTCTCAAAAAGCTGAAAGGGTCTTCAGTAGAGATGGATAGTCGAGCTGGGCTATCAGACGGTCACCTCTGTAGCTGTAGTGTCATTTTTCCTATGGTCCAATGTGTAAATTAAACAAAAAAGTGCACGTTTGTTATGATTTCCAAGATGGGGACCAGGATGTGGACATAATAAAAAAATAGGGAACATGATAGGAGACATTTCTACAATACATATAATCATTCTTATCTATCTAATACGATGACAACAGCTCTCCATACCTGCAGTCCACCACAAGGACCACCCTCTCTATTCCCTGAAAAGTGAAATCATCCTCAGTGACGAAGAGAGGGGGCTAAGCGCCCCCCATGGTCTCAGAGCATTGACTCTTCTAAGAGTCCTAAGAGTCCTGCTCACACTGATGGGGTGCAGCTGTGGGACCCTATTTTCAGAGATGATGTTCTCCACCCAACTCTCAAAAAGCTGAAAGGGTCTTCAGTAGAGATGGATAGTCGAGCTGGGCTATCAGACGGTCACCTCTGTAGCTGTAGTGTCATTTTTCCTATGGTCCAATGTGTAAATTAAACAAAAAAGTGCACGTTTGTTATGATGTCCAAGATGGGGACCAGGATGTGGACATAATAAAAAATTAGGGAACATGATAGGAGACATTTCTACAATACATATAATCATTCTTATCTATTAAATACGATGACAACAGCTCTCCATACCTGCAGTCCACCACAAGGACCACCCTCTCTAATCCCTGAAAAATGAAATCATCCTCAGTGACGAAGAGAGGGGGCTAAGCGCCCCCCATGGTCTCAGAGCATTGACTCTTCTAAGAGTCCTAAGAGTCCTGCTCACACTGATGGGGTGCAGCTGTGGGACCCTATTTTCAGAGATGATGTCCTCCACCCAACTCTCAAAAAGCTGAAAGGGTCTTCAGTAGAGATGGATAGTCGAGCTGGGCTATCAGACGGTCACCTCTGTAGCTGTAGTGTCATTTTTCCTATGGTCCAATGTGTAAATTAAACAAAAAAGTGCACGTTTGTTATGATGTCCAAGATGGGGACCAGGATGTGGACATAATAAAAAATTAGGGAACATGATAGG
The DNA here is from genome assembly GCF_048569485.1 of Anomaloglossus baeobatrachus. NCBI lineage: Eukaryota > Metazoa > Chordata > Amphibia > Anura > Aromobatidae > Anomaloglossus > Anomaloglossus baeobatrachus. The sequence continues at coordinate 734,117 of NW_027444997.1, forward strand.
AGACATTTCTACAATACATATAATCATTCTTATCTATCTAATACGATGATAACAGCTCTCCATATCTGCAGTCCACCACAAGGACCACCCTCTCTAATCCCTGAAAAATGAAATCATCCTCAGTGATGAAGAGAGGGGGCTAAGTGCCCCCAATGGTCTCAGAGCATTGACTCTTCTAAGAGTCCTAAGAGTCCTGCTCACACTGATGGGGTGCAGCTGTGGGACCCTATTTTCAGAGATGATGTCCTCCACCCAACTCTCAAAAAGCTGAAAGGGTCTTCAGTAGAGATGGATAGTCAAGCTGGGCTATCAGACGGTCACCTCTGTAGCTGTAGTGTCATTTTTCCTATGGTCCAATGTGTAAATTAAACAAAAAAGTGCACGTTTGTTATGATGTCCAAGATGGGGACCAGGATGTGGACATAATAAAAAATTAGGGAACATGATAGGAGACATTTCTACAATACATATAATCATTCTTATCTATCTAATACGATGACAACAGCTCTCCATACCTGCAGTCCACCACAAGGACCACCCTCTCTAATCCCTGAAAAATGAAATCATCCTCAGTGACGAAGAGAGGGGGCTAAGCGCCCCCATGGTCTCAGAGCATTAACTCTTCTAAGAGTCCTAAGAGTCCTGCTCACACTGATGGGGTGCAGCTGTGGGACCCTATTTTCAGAGATGATGTCCTCCACCCAACTCTCAAAAAGCTGAAAGGGTCTTCAGTAGAGATGGATAGTCGAGCTGGGCTATCAGACGGTCACCTCTGTAGCTGTAGTGTCATTTTTCCTATGGTCCAATGTGTAAATTAAACAAAAAAGTGCACGTTTGTTATGATGTCCAAGATGGGACCAGGATGTGGACATAATAAAAAATTAGGGAACATGATAGGAGACATTTCTACAATACATATAATCATTCTTATCTATCTAATACGATGACAACAGCTCTCCATACCTGCAGTCCACCACAAGGACCACCCTCTCTAATCCCTGAAAAATGAAATCATCCTCAGGGACGAAGAGAGGGGGCTAAGCGCCCCCCATGGTTTTAGAGCATTGACTCTTCTAAGAGTCCTAAGAGTCCTGCTTACACTGATGGGGTGCAGCTGTGGGACCCTATTTTAAGAGATGATGTCCTCCACCCAACTCTCAAAAAGCTGAAAGGGTCTTCAGTAGAGATGGATAGTCGAGCTGGGCTATCAGACGGTCACCTCTGTAGCTGTAGTGTCATTTTTCCTATGGTCCAATGTGTAAATTAAACAAAAAAGTGCACGTTTGTTATGATGTCCAAGATGGGGACCAGGATGTGGACATAATAAAAAATTAGGGAACATGATAGGAGACATTTCTACAATACATATAATCATTCTTATCTATCTAATACGATGATAACAGCTCTCCATATCTGCAGTCCACCACAAGGACCACCCTCTCTAATCCCTGAAAAATGAAATCATCCTCAGTGATGAAGAGAGGGGGCTAAGTGCCCCCAATGGTCTCAGAGCATTGACTCTTCTAAGAGTCCTAAGAGTCCTGCTCACACTGATGGGGTGCAGCTGTGGGACCCTATTTTCAGAGATGATGTCCTCCACCCAACTCTCAAAAAGCTGAAAGGGTCTTCAGTAGAGATGGATAGTCGAGCTGGGCTATCAGACGGTCACCTCTGTAGCTGTAGTGTCATTTTTCCTATGGTCCAATGTGTAAATTAAACAAAAAAGTGCACGTTTGTTATGATGTCCAAGATGGGGACCAGGATGTGGACATAATAAAAAATTAGGGAACATGATAGGAGACATTTCTACAATACATATAATCATTCTTATCTATCTAATACGATGACAACAGCTCTCCATACCTGCAGTCCACCACAAGGACCACCCTCTCTAATCCCTGAAAAATGAAATCATCCTCAGTGACGAAGAGAGGGGGCTAAGCGCCCCCATGGTCTCAGAGAATTAACTCTTCTAAGAGTCCTAAGAGTCCTGCTCACACTGATGGGGTGCAGCTGTGGGACCCTATTTTCAGAGATGATGTCCTCCACCCAACTCTCAAAAAGCTGAAAGGGTCTTCAGTAGAGATGGATAGTCGAGCTGGGCTATCAGACGGTCACCTCTGTAGCTGTAGTGTCATTTTTCCTATGGTCCAATGTGTAAATTAAACAAAAAAGTGCACGTTTGTTATGATGTCCAAGATGGGGACCAGGATGTGGACATAATAAAAAATTAGGGAACATGATAGGAGACATTTCTACAATACATATAATCATTCTTATCTATCTAATACGATGACAACAGCTCTCCATACCTGCAGTCCACCACAAGGACCACCCTCTCTAATCCCTGAAAAATGAAATCATCCTCAGGGACGAAGAGAGGGGGCTAAGCGCCCCCCATGGTTTTAGAGCATTGACTCTTCTAAGAGTCCTAAGAGTCCTGCTTACACTGATGGGGTGCAGCTGTGGGACCCTATTTTAAGAGATGATGTCCTCCACCCAACTCTCAAAAAGCTGAAAGGGTCTTCAGTAGAGATGGATAGTCGAGCTGGGCTATCAGACGGTCACCTCTGTAGCTGTAGTGTCATTTTTCCTATGGTCCAATGTGTAAATTAAACAAAAAAGTGCACGTTTGTTATGATGTCCAAGATGGGGACCAGGATGTGGACATAATAAAAAATTAGGGAACATGATAGGAGACATTTCTACAATACATATAATCATTCTTATCTATCTAATACGATGACAACAGCTCTCCATACCTGCAGTCCACCACCAGGACCAGCCTCTCTAATCCCTGAAAAATGAAATCATCCTCAGTGACGAAGAGAGGGGGCTAAGCACCCCCATGGTCTCAGAGCATTAACTCTTCTAAGAGTCCTAAGAGTCCTGCTCACACTGATGGGGTGCAGCTGTAGGACCCTATTTTCAGAGATGATGTCCTCCACCCAACTCTCAAAAAGCTGAAAGGGTCTTCAGTAGAGATGGATAGTCGAGCTGGGCTATCAGACGGTCACCTCTGTAGCTGTAGTGTCATTTTTCCTATGGTCCAATGTGTAAATTAAACAAAAAAGTGCACGTTTGTTATGATGTCCAAGATGGGGACCAGGATGTGGACATAATAAAAAATTAGGGAACATGATAGGAGACATTTCTACAATACATATAATCATTCTTATCTATCTAATACGATGACAACAGCTCTCCATACCTGCAGTCCACCACAAGGACCACCCTCTCTAATCCCTGAAAAATGAAATCATCCTCAGGGACGAAGAGAGGGGGCTAAGCGCCCCCCATGGTTTTAGAGCATTGACTCTTCTAAGAGTCCTAAGAGTCCTGCTTACACTGATGGGGTGCAGCTGTGGGACCCTATTTTAAGAGATGATGTCCTCCACCCAACTCTCAAAAAGCTGAAAGGGTCTTCAGTAGAGATGGATAGTCGAGCTGGGCTATCAGACGGTCACCTCTGTAGCTGTAGTGTCATTTTTCCTATGGTCCAATGTGTAAATTAAACAAAAAAGTGCACGTTTGTTATGATGTCCAAGATGGGGACCAGGATGTGGACATAATAAAAAATTAGGGAACATGATAGGAGACATTTCTACAATACATATAATCATTCTTATCTATCTAATACGATCACAACAGCTCTCCATACCTGCAGTCCACCACAAGGACCACTCTCTCTAATCCCTGAAAAATGAAATCATCCTCAGTGACGAAGAGAGGGGGCTAAGCGCCCCCCATGGTCTCAAAACATTGACTCTTCTAAGAGTCCTAAGAGTCCTGCTCACACTGATGGGGTGCAGCTGTGGGACCCTATTTTCAGAAAAGCTGAAAGGGTCTTCAGTAGAGATGGATAGTCGAGCTGGGCTATCAGACGGTCACCTCTGTAGCTGTAGTGTCATTTTTCCTATGGTCCAATGTGTAAATTAAACAAAAAAGTGCACGTTTGTTATGATGTCCAAGATGGGGACCAGGATGTGGACATAATAAAAAATTAGGGAACATGATAGGAGACATTTCTACAATACATATAATCATTCTTATCTATCTAATACGATGACAACAGCTCTCCATACCTGCAGTCCACCACAAGGACCACCCTCTCTAATCCCTGAAAAATGAAATCATCCTCAGTGACGAAGAGAGGGGGCTAAGCGCCCCCATGGTCTCAGAGCATTAACTCTTCTAAGAGTCCTAAGAGTCCTGCTCACACTGATGGGGTGCAGCTGTGGGACCCTATTTTCAGAGATGATGTCCTCCACCCAACTCTCAAAAAGCTGAAAGGGTCTTCAGTAGAGATGGATAGTCGAGCTGGGCTATCAGACGGTCACCTCTGTAGCTGTAGTGTCATTTTTCCTATGGTCCAATGTGTAAATTAAACAAAAAAGTGCACGTTTGTTATGATGTCCAAGATGGGGACCAGGATGTGGACATAATAAAAAATTAGGGAACATGATAGGAGACATTTCTACAATACATATAATCATTCTTATCTATCTAATACGATGACAACAGCTCTACATACCTGCAGTCCACCACAAGGACCACCCTCTCTAATCCCTGAAAAATGAAATCATCCTCAGTGACGAAGAGAGGGGGCCAAGCGCCCCCCATGGTACCAGAGCATTGACTCTTCTAAGAGTCCTAAGAGTCCTGCTCACACTGATGGGGTGAAGCTGTGGGACCCTATTTTCAGAGATGATGTCCTCCACCCAACTCTCAAAAAGCTGAAAGGGTCTTCAGTAGAGATGGATAGTCGAGCTGGGCTATCAGACGGTCACCTCTGTAGCTGTAGTGTCATTTTTCCTATGGTCCAATGTGTAAATTAAACAAAAAAGTGCACGTTTGTTATGATGTCCAAGATGGGGACCAGGATGTGGACATAATAAAAAATTAGGGAACATGATAGGAGACATTTCTACAATACATATAATCATTCTTATCTATCTAATACGATGACAACAGCTCTCCATACCTGCAGTCCACCACAAGGACCACCCTCTCTAATCCCTGAAAAATGAAATCATCCTCAGTGACGAAGAGAGGGGGCTAAGCGCCCCCATGGTCTCAGAGCATTAACTCTTCTAAGAGTCCTAAGAGTCCTGCTCACACTGATGGGGTGCAGCTGTGGGACCCTATTTTCAGAGATGATGTCCTCCACCCAACTCTCAAAAAGCTGAAAGGGTCTTCAGTAGAGATGGATAGTCGAGCTGGGCTATCAGACGGTCACCTCTGTAGCTGTAGTGTCATTTTTCCTATGGTCCAATGTGGAAATTAAACAAAAAAGTGCACGTTTGTTATGATGTCCAAGATGGGGACCAGGATGTGGACATAATAAAAAATTAGGGAACATGATAGGAGACATTTCTACAATACATATAATCATTCTTATCTATCTAATATGATCACAACAGCTCTCCATACCTGCAGTCCACCACAAGGACCACTCTCTCTAATCCCTGAAAAATGAAATCATCCTCAGTGACGAAGAGAGGGGGCTAAGCGCCCCCCATGGTCTCAAAACATTGACTCTTCTAAGAGTCCTAAGAGTCCTGCTCACACTGATGGGGTGCAGCTGTGGGACCCTATTTTCAGAGATGATGTCCTCCACCCAACTCTCAAAAAGCTGAAAGGGTCTTCAGTAGAGATGGATAGTCGAGCTGGGCTACCAGACGGTCACCTCTGTAGCTGTAGTGTCATTTTTCCTATGGTCCAATGTGTAAATTAAACAAAAAAGTGCACGTTTGTTATGATTTCCAAGATGGGGACCAGGATGTGGACATAATAAAAAAATAGGGAACATGATAGGAGACATTTCTACAATACATATAATCATTCTTATCTATCTAATACGATGACAACAGCTCTCCATACCTGCAGTCCACCACAAGTACCACCCTCTCTATTCCCTGAAAAGTGAAATCATCCTCAGTGACGAAGAGAGGGGGCTAAGCGCCCCCCATGGTCTCAAAACATTGACTCTTCTAAGAGTCCTAAGAGTCCTGCTCACACTGATGGGGTGCAGCTGTGGGACCCTATTTTCAGAGATGATGTTCTCCACCCAACTCTCAAAAAGCTGAAAGGGTCTTCAGTAGAGATGGATAGTCGAGCTGGGCTATCAGACGGTCACCTCTGTAGCTGTAGTGTCATTTTTCCTATGGTCCAATGTGTAAATTAAACAAAAAAGTGCACGTTTGTTATGATGTCCAAGATGGGGACCAGGATGTGGACATAATAAAAAATTAGGGAACATGATAGGAGACATTTCTACAATACATATAATCATTCTTATCTATCTAATACGATGATAACAGCTCTCCATACCTGCAGTCCACCACAAGGACCACCCTCTCTAATCCCTGAAAAATGAAATCATCCTCAGTGACGAAGAGAGGGGGCTAAGTGCCCCCAATGGTCTCAGAGCATTGACTCTTCTAAGAGTCCTAAGAGTCCTGCTCACACTGATGGGGTGCAGCTGTGGGACCCTATTTTCAGAGATGATGTCCTCCACCCAACTCTCAAAAAGCTGAAAGGGTCTTCAGTAGAGATGGATAGTCGAGCTGGGCTATCAGACGGTCACCTCTGTAGCTGTAGTGTCATTTTTCCTATGGTCCAATGTGTAAATTAAACAAAAAAGTGCACGTTTGTTATGATGTCCAAGATGGGGACCAGGATGTGGACATAATAAAAAATTAGGGAACATGATAGGAGACATTTTTACAATACATATAATCATTCTTATCTATCTAATACGATGATAACAGCTCTCCATACCTGCAGTCCACCACAAGGACCACCCTCTCTAAACCCTGAAAAATGAAATCATCCTCAGTGACGAAGAGAGGGGGCTCAGTGCCCCCAATGGTCTCAGAGCATTGACTCTTCTAAGAGTCTTAAGAGTCCTGCTCACACTGATGGGGTGCAGCTGTGGGACCCTATTTTCAGAGATGATGTCCTCCACCCAACTCTCAAAATGCTGAAAGGGTCTTCAGTAGAGATGGATAGTCGAGCTGGGCTATCAGACGGTCACCTCTGTAGCTGTAGTGTCATTTTTCCTATGGTCCAATGTGTAAATTAAACAAAAAAGTGCACGTTTGTTATGATGTCCAAGATGGGGACCAGGATGTGGACATAATAAAAAATTAGGGAACATGATAGGAGACATTTCTACAATACATATAATCATTCTTATCTATCTAATACGATGACAACAGCTCTCCATACCTGCAGTCCACCACAAGTACCACCCTCTCTATTCCCTGAAAAGTGAAATCATCCTCAGTGACGAAGAGAGGGGGCTAAGCGCCCCCCATGGTCTCAAAACATTGACTCTTCTAAGAGTCCTAAGAGTCCTGCTCAAACTAATGGGGTGCAGCTGTGGGACCCTATTTTCAGAGATGATGTTCTCCACCCAACTCTCAAAAAGCTGAAAGGGTCTTCAGTAGAGATGGATAGTCGAGCTGGGCTATCAGACGGTCACCTCTGTAGCTGTAGTGTCATTTTTCCTATGGTCCAATGTGTAAATTAAACAAAAAAGTGCACGTTTGTTATGATGTCCAAGATGGGGACCAGGATGTGGACATAATAAAAAATTAGGGAACATGATAGGAGACATTTCTACAATACATATAATCATTCTTATCTATCTAATACGATGATAACAGCTCTCCATACCTGCAGTCCACCACAAGGACCACCCTCTCTAATCCCTGAAAAATGAAATCATCCTCAGTGACGAAGAGAGGGGGCTAAGTGCCCCCAATGGTCTCAGAGCATTGACTCTTCTAAGAGTCCTAAGAGTCCTGCTCACACTGATGGGGTGCAGCTGTGGGACCCTATTTTCAGAGATGATGTCCTCCACCCAACTCTCAAAAAGCTGAAAGGGTCTTCAGTAGAGATGGATAGTCGAGCTGGGCTATCAGACGGTCACCTCTGTAGCTGTAGTGTCATTTTTCCTATGGTCCAATGTGTAAATTAAACAAAAAAGTGCACGTTTGTTATGATGTCCAAGATGGGGACCAGGATGTGGACATAATAAAAAATTAGGGAACATGATAGGAGACATTTCTACAATACATATAATCATTCTTATCTATCTAATACGATGACAACAGCTCTCCATACCTGCAGTCCACCACAAGGACCACCCTCTCTAATCCCTGAAAAATGAAATCATCCTCAGTGACGAAGAGAGGGGGCTAAGCGCCCCCATGGTCTCAGAGCATTAACTCTTCTAAGAGTCCTAAGAGTCCTGCTCACACTGATGGGGTGCAGCTGTGGGACCCTATTTTAAGAGATGATGTCCTCCACCCAACTCTCAAAAAGCTGAAAGGGTCTTCAGTAGAGATGGATAGTCGAGCTGGGCTATCAGACGGTCACCTCTGTAGCTGTAGTGTCATTTTTCCTATGGTCCAATGTGTAAATTAAACAAAAAAGTGCACGTTTGTTATGATGTCCAAGATGGGGACCAGGATGTGGACATAATAAAAAATTAGGGAACATGATAGGAGACATTTCTACAATACATATAATCATTCTTATCTATCTAATACGATGATAAGAGCTCTCCATACCTGCAGTCCACCACAAGGACCACCCTCTCTAAACCCTGAAAAATGAAATCATCCTCAGTGACGAAGAGAGGGGGCTCAGTGCCCCCAATGGTCTCAGAGCATTGACTCTTCTAAGAGTCTTAAGAGTCCTGCTCACACTGATGGGGTGCAGCTGTGGGACCCTATTTTCAGAGATGATGTCCTCCACCCAACTCTCAAAATGCTGAAAGGGTCTTCAGTAGAGATGGATAGTCGAGCTGGGCTATCAGACGGTCACCTCTGTAGCTGTAGTGTCATTTTTCCTATGGTCCAATGTGTAAATTAAACAAAAAAGTGCACGTTTGTTATGATGTCCAAGATGGGGACCAGGATGTGGACATAATAAAAAATTAGGGAACATGATAGGAGACATTTCTACAATACATATAATCATTCTTATCTATCTAATACGATGACAACAGCTCTCCATACCTGCAGTCCACCACAAGGACCACCCTCTCTAATCCCTGAAAAATGAAATCATCCTCAGTGACGAAGAGAGGGGGCTAAGCGCCCCCATGGTCCCAGAGCATTAACTCTTCTAAGAGTCCTAAGAGTCCTGCTCACACTGATGGGTGCAGCTGTGGGACCCTATTTTCAGAGATGATGTCCTCCACCCAACTCTCAAAAAGCTGAAAGGGTCTTCAGTAGAGATGGATAGTCGAGCTGGGCTATCAGACGGTCACCTCTGTAGCTGTAGTGTCATTTTTCCTATGGTCCAATGTGTAAATTAAACAAAAAAGTGCACGTTTGTTATGACGGAAAAATCATGGATTGGCACTAGTGGGACTAAAGCAAAGTCCAATAGCCACGTATAGGATGCCACTAGGTACACTGAGTGTGTGCTAGTATAATGGCTTAGTTATAATTAGTTGGAGTGTGCAACGCAGGCAGATGCGTTCTGCAAATGTCTTGGCACTAGTGGGACTAAAGCAAAGTCCAATAGCCACGTATAGGATGCCACTAGGTACACTGAGTGTTTGCTAGTATAATGGCTTAGTTATAATTAGTTGGAGTGTGCAACGCAGGCAGACGTGCTGCAAATGTCTTGGCACTAGTGGGACTATAGCAAAGTCCAATAGCCACGTATAGGATGCCACTAGGTACACTGAGTGTTTGCTAGTATAATGGCTTAGTTATAATTAGTTGGAGTGTGCAACGCAGGCAGATGCGCTCTGCAAATGTCTTGCCACTAGTGTGACTATAGCAAAGTCCAATAGCCACGTATAGGATGCCACTAGGTACACTGAGTGTTTGCTAGTATAATGGCTTAGTTATAATTAGTTGGAGTGTGCAACGCAGGCAGATGCGCTCTGCAAATGTCTTGGCACTAGTGGGACTATAGCAAAGTCCAATAGCCACGTATAGGATGCCACTAGGTACACTGAGTGTTTGCTAGTATAATGGCTTAGTTATAATTAGTTGGAGTGTGCAACGCAGGCAGACGTGCTGCAAATGTCTTGGCACTAGTGGGACTATAGCAAAGTCCAATAGCCACGTATAGGATGCCACTAGGTACACTGAGTGTTTGCTAGTATAATGGCTTAGTTATAATGAGTTGGAGTGTGCAATGCAGGCAGACGCGCTCTGCAAATGCCTTTGCACTAGTGTAACTATAGCATATGTGACGCCCTGACACTGCAGGTAGTCACACATAGGCCCCCGCATAACAACTTCCCTCACCTAAGTCACACAAAGCCAACCAGAAAACCCTAGTCACCTCCCCCAGGGAAAGACAGGCACACCAGTGGGCAGGACCAGACGGAAGGAAACGCCCACCTAGGGGTCTGGAGACCCCGGGGCAGGAAAAAGGAGTCAGTTGTTTTTAAGGAGAGTTGTGGAGTGAGGAGTAAGGAGTGGAGTCCAGGCCTCTGCTTTAGACCTGAGGCTGAACTGACAGGTTAGTTAACCCCGCTTAACTAACTTAAGATAACAAATGGGCTGCAATGCTGAGAACCTGCTTACCTACGTAACTGATGAGGGAGGATGTCGCAAATCCATGGGAAGATGTTCAAGCTCTCCTGCAGTTCTTGGTGGCCCGTACAGTCCGACCACTTCAAATTCTGAAAGGCACTCTTACCCTTTCTACCCTGGAACGAAGCTTAGGCAAATAAACATGCTTGACCCTGGAATTGTTGACTCCGGTCTTCCTTTCATACCCCACACCTCCATTCCCATTTCTTATTTAAAAGTAATTACACAGACACAAATTTATCTTTGGATAATTTTGGCCATAGCAGCCATTTTATTAACAAGAATACATAACCAATAAAATTTGCAATGTGGTAAGGTCCTTGAAGCTACCAAAACCCTGGTGATTCCCATAACCGAGCAATAAAAAACCTCAACTTGCTCCCAGCCGTTACCCACACTGGCTCAGGAGCACCAAATGGTAAGGGTTAATCCTCCGTCAACCCCAACCACACCCCCAGGGGCCCCGACATACCCCGTCGGGGTTCCCCCCCAAAATCACCAGGGGACCATCAATTCTGCCAATGAGGGGATCCATACCCGGATGAATCCCCGAACCAATTTTAAACCAACTTCAAGGACCCACCAATAAACAACACCACAACGAAGGCACCTTGAAACCCTTCAAGTGCCTGAGACCCCCCGCAACCAAAGGGCCCTCTCAATACCTCCCTGCAAGCCAAGAGCCCATAAGTCAGTTCCCACCGCATTAAGGTGTACCCCGTCAGCCAACCAAAATTCCTCTTCCGTCCTTTCCAACTCAACATGCCGTATTGCTATACCCCCGTTCCGACTAACAAACTTCGAGATCGCCCTATTAACCTTCGCCCGCGCCTTGTTCAACCTGTCAACTGACCGCGCTTTCTGCCAACTCTTTCTCGCTACTATCTCCGACCAGACTATCGTTAGACCTGGAAACGACACCCATAACCGTAACAAATCATGTTTGATGTCCTTTATCAAGATTCGAAAAGGACGCCCACCCAAATCATTCCCCCCGGCATGCAACACTAACATGTCAGGAGGTCTGTCCAACCGGGCGTATCTATGCACCTCCTGCAACACCCTGTTCCACCCTAACCCCCGAACACCGAGCCATCGCACGAGAGCCAGGTCCTTCTCAAAACCTAGCTGTCTCCCGTTCCATCTCGCGTCCGCTCGTCGGGCTCCCCAATACACATAAGAGTGGCCAAGGATCCAGACCAGGGAAGGAAGAGGGGGTGCTTCTGCAATACAAAATGTACAGACGACACCATTTTATTGCCTCACCAAACCAAATTTACAAAAAACACACACTCTCACCCCCCCCATTGCTACCCTAATACCCCCCCCTTTTCCCCTCAATTGCCAACAACCACCTGGGGACGTACATACGACTTAAAGCGCTGCGACTTCCACCTACCAATCTGCTTAACTGTCTCCTCCGGTAGGCCGCATATAGAGGCCTCCGTCGCTGCCCCAATCCGAAAGACTTCGGATCTAACCCCAACGACTTCAAACATGCCCTAAAACACTCACAAATTGGTATCTCGATAAAAAGGACCCATCCTCGTGACATAATAAGGGGCCATCCACCTTCGGACGGATCTGTTGAAAATTCCCGAGACACTTGAACGGGCACATATCAGATGCCACAACCATCCCCAAACGGACTAGTCTACCCACACCTCTCTGATCAGTTTTCGATTTCCTAATCCAAAATTCAACTCCGTTTTCCACTGACATAATGTCACCCCAATCCAAGCCCCTGGGGAACGCCTTACTGGGCGATACCAACTCCCCAACCCGCAGGGCTCCAAAAAACGCCAAAGAAAAGGCTAACTTAAACAAACTCACCTCAAACGGAGATAGACAAACCCCCCACAACGCCCTACCCAGCCGGGTAGGGACCCAGCCCAGCCCAGCTGGGACCCAGTTTGAGCGAGGAACGGAACAAGTCCTTCCCACACCAAGGTTTGCAGGCCCTACCTCAGTCAGGGTTTCAAACACACTCTACAGCTCCGGAATGTCATGCTCTTCAGCCTCCTCCTCCTCCTGCGCATCCTCATCCACTTTACCCTCCACACCAGTCCCAAGCTGGAAGCACTGCAGCACTGCCTCGGCGAAGCGGCAACAGACTGTGCTGCAGCTAATCTGCATAGGTGACAAACCCCACAATGCAGAAGAGGTGTGGACAGCTCTAAAACAGCATGCAGATCACTGGCTCACACCTCTGAACCTAAAGCCAGGAAAGGTTGTGTGTGACAATGGCCGGAACCTGGTGGCGGCTTTGAGGCGAGGCCAGCTGACACATGTTCCATGCATGGCCCATGTGCTCAACCTCGTGGTTCAGCGGTTTCTAAAGTCATACCCAGAGCTGTCTGATCTGCTGGTAAAAGTTCGCTGCCTGTCTGCACATTTTCGAAAGTCACCTACTGCTTCAGCCGGCCTTGCCGGTTTTCAGCGTCATTTGCATCTTCCGGCTCACAGACTGGTGTGTGATGTCCCCACGCGTTGGAATTCAACTCTGCACATGTTGATCAGGATATGTGAGCAGAAGAGGGCAGTTGTTGAGTACCTGCATCACCTAAGCCGTCGGGAAATGGGTCAAACTCCACACATAACACCTGAGGAGTGGAGATGGATGTCCGACCTATGTACCATCCTCCAAAACTTTGAGGACTCCACCAAGATGGTGAGCGGCGATGACGCCATTATTAGCGTCACCATACCGCTTCTCTGCCTTCTAAAACGGTCTCTGCTCAAAACCAAACATGATGCATTGCAGGCGGAACACGATGAGTTGGAGCAAGAAACAGTAGTGGGTGTGGGTGATAACACATAGCCCAGCCTCGTCTCATCACAACGTGCAGTGGAGGACTATGACGAGGAGGAGGATGAAGACATGGAGCAACTCTCCGGCCAAATTGAGGATATGACATGCATACCAGTCATATGCTCAGTTCAGCGTGGCTGGCCAGAGGACAGGGTAGATGATGAGGAGGAGGAGGAGGAGGAGGAGGAGAAGGAGGAGGACAGCATGTTCAGTCATCGTGTTGGTCTGGATACTGAAGTGATGGCTGTTAAGAGTCTGGCGCACATGGATGACTTTGTGGTAAGCTGCCTGTCTCGTGACCCTCGCGTTAAGAACATCTTGGCCGACAATCATTACTGGTTGGTAACACTGTTAGACCCACGCTACAAGGAGAACTTTATGTCTCTTATTCCCGAGGCGGAGAGGTCAGCCAAAATGCAGCAGTTCCGGAAGGCCATAGTCACGGAAGTAGGCAAAGCATTCCCTTCACAAAACGCTAGCGTCATAATTGTAACACTATTAGTTAAAAGAAAGGGATAAAATGTAAAAAAAACCAAAATAAGGCATGACTTTTTTTTAACATCAAATTTTTTTTTTTTAGATTTAACCAAAGAATGTGCACATTTGTTATAATAAACAAGTGAAAAATGTTGAAAATCAGTCATCCAAAGGTGTGTGAAAAAAATATATATATATGGTACCAATAAAAATGTCACTTTGTCCTGCAAAGAATGCAGCCCCCCAAATTATTTTTTTCCTCTGTGCGGCCCATACACCCAGCCGAGTTTGAGACCCCCTGCCTTACACTATATAGATATCATGTTCATTCCCCATCTATCTTGCTCAGGAGAGCATCTCCCTCCCCCGGCACCAAGAGCAGCTCATATTGAATTGTTACATTGACTAGTAACACTGCACACAGAAATGCACCTTAATATTCCACTGTTAACCCTTTCCTCCCAGCAGTAACACACAACTCCTCACCTTGATATCATGGTGATTTATGGTCAGAATGACTTCAATGCGATCAGTGATTTCTATTCTAGCTCTGCTCACATAGATTTTATATCCACATTCAACTATAGGCCGTTCTTCATATTTTGGGGGCTTTTAGTCAGATATACTAGTTTGTGCCTGTATAGTATTGGTGTAGATGGGAGTGTAGGGCATGGATTACATGGCACTGTGGTGGGATACTGATGGGAGGTATTGGTGCTGTGTTTGATGCTTCTACTGGGTATTTTCCTACAAATACTGGAACAGCTCACTGCTTAGAATGATCCTTCCCAGCTCTATAATATATTATATATACCCCACAATGCAGGCTCACACACACATTTGTCTCAAGTGTGTTGTAGGGACACAGATACAGTCTTGGTCATGTGACTAAAGGCTACTTTACACACTGCGATATCGGTCCCGATATCGCTAGTGTGGGTACCCGCCCCATCTGTTGCGCGACACGGGCAAATCGCTGCCCATGCCGCACAACACCGACCAGACCCGTCACACATACTTACCTGACCGGCGACGTCGCTGTGACCGGCGAACCGCCTCCTTTCTAAGGGGGCGGTCCGTGCGGCGTCACAGCGACGTCACTGAGCGACCGCCCAATAGCAGCGGAGGGGCGGAGATGAGTGGCCGGAACATCCCGCCCACCTCCTTCCTTCCTCATAGCGGCTGGGAGGCAGGTAAGGAGAGGTTCCTCGTTTCTGCGGTGTCACACGGAGTGATGTGTGCTGCCGCAGGAGCGACGAACTACATCGTTACTGCTGCAGTAACGATAATCGAGAATGGAGACCCATGTCACCGATGAGCGATTTTGCACGTTTTTGCAACGATGCAAAATCGCTCATCGGTGTCACACGCAGCAACATCGCTAATGCGGCCGGATGTGCGTCACAAATTCCGTGACCCCAACGACTCCGCATTAGCGATGTCGCAGCGTGTAAAGCCCCCTTTAGTGGGAGTGGTGTACAGGGTCTTAGCAGTAAAGAGTATTCCATATTTCTGCCAGATACCCACAGAGATATTGAAATCTGAAAAAAGAGACTTCTGCTCATTGAAGGTAAGAACTGCTCACATAGCGTTCAACTCCACAGCAAACGAGTGCTCTAGCACTGGCATCTCAGCAGGGATATTCCCCTACTACACATGTGTGTCTGGGTCGCTGTGACAGTTTACAGGACATAACTCAAGGCACCTAGATAGAAGGCAGAGGTACTGGGATTGGTTGGTTTTTGGTGACGGAGGTGCAGGGGCTGGCGCCCATGTGCAGTGCTGGCTAAGGTATATTGATGATATTTTGATTTTTTGGCAGGGCACTGTGGAGCAGCTCGAGACATTTATGGAGGAACTTAATAACAACACCTTTAACATCAGATTGACGCATAAGCATAGCAGCAGTTGCGTTGACTTCCTGGATATTAAAATTTCATTCGGTTCTGAGCGAATTGTTCAGACCGACGTCCATAGGAAGGAAACATCAGTCAACGCACTGCTGCATGCTTCTTCTGCTCATACCCCCTCCACCATCCGGGCCGTACCGGCTGGCCAGTTCCTCAGGATGAAGCAAATTTGTTCGTCAGACACTGCTTTTGAACAACAGTCTGCCGACCTCCAGCGCCATAGGGGTGGCAAAGGCGGTCTTCCCCCGGTCTGCCTCAGCAACGGACACTAGCCAATAGTGACTAGTGAGATCAAGGGTAGAAAAATAATTTGCAGTTCTCAATGCAGCTAGCGATTCCTCAATACGGGGGAGTGGTGCCGTCCTTCTTCTTTAACAGGACCAACGGAGCTGCCCAAAGGCTACAACTGTCACGGATAACCCCAGCCGCCTTCATGTTGCTCAACATGTCCTTGGTACACTGGTAATGTGAAGGTGGTATTGGCTTATAGCTCTCTTTGATGGGTGGGTGTGCACCTGTGGGGATGTAGTGTTGGACCCCTTTTATTCCCCCAAAATCTAGCGGATGTTTGCTGAAGACTTGCTCGCTCGTATTCTTGCACTACCCTGTGGACCCGCTTCTTGTGATGTGAAGGTGTGGAGTCAGTGCCTACGTGTAATTCCTTACACCACTCCTCTGGCTGACTTGGTGAGCAGTCACTGACTGGGTGGGGTGCAGTAATAGTGGATGCTGCTACTTGGATAGCATGTGTATCTACTGTGAACAGCTTATCAATGGTGGCAAGTCGGGGCAGCTTAACCTCCTGCTCTCCGCAGTTTAACACTCTCACGGGCACTCTTCCCTTCCGCACTAATGAATAAAACTATGATGTAAATATCATATAGATACCCCACAATTGTAAATAAAGGTAGGTTATGGGAAAAGGGGGAACAGGGAAAGAGGAAAATAGTGTAATAAAGTATACCTTCTGGGGGTGAGAGGAAATGGCAGCACAGCCAGTGGAGGTGAAGCAAAAGGAAGCCTGCAACTAAAGAGTTGAGAGCGTTATCACATGGTGACTGAGCCTGATTGTAAAGGGAGCATAGAGTGGAGCATACTCTGGGCACGTTAGAACCCAAGTTCTTAAACCATGAATATGGACCCCTTTTATTCTCCCAAAGTCTAGCGGATGTTTGCTGAAGACTTGCTCGTATTCTTGCACTACCCTGTGGACCCGCTTCTTGTGATGTGAAGGTGTGGAGTCAGTGCCTACGTGTAATTCCTTACACCACTCCTCTGGTTGACTTGGTGAGCTGTCACTGAATGGGTGTGGTGAAGTAACGGTGGATGCTGTGGCTTGGATATCATATTAAATATAGGGACCCCCATACAGTAGTATGAGAAATTTTTTTGTATTCAATGATCGGTATTACCTTCAGGGGCGCGGCACGTGGACGTGCGTTCCATTAGCCTCACTGCATTCCACTCCCATACAGGAAGTGGGCGCAGCTATTACTACGGTCGCACATAAAAGAACCCACAGCCACCACTGCACACAGCTGACTCCACCACTGGAAACCCACTTCTACACCAACGCAGGTAAGACAGGATCGGCACCTCTATGCTCCCGTTACAATCAGGCTCAGTCACCATGTGATAATGCTCTCAACAATTTAGTTGCAGGCTTCCCCTTGCTTCACCTCCACTGGCTGTGCTGCCATTTCCTCTCCCCCCTGGAAGGTATACTTTATTACACTATTTTCCTGTTTCCCTCTTCTCCCTTTTCCCATAACCTACCTTTATCTGCATTTGTGGGGTATCTATATACTATTTATATCACAGTTTTATTCATTAATACGGAAGGGAAGAGTGCGCGTGAGAGTGTTGAACTGCGGAGAGCAAGAGGTTAAGCTGCCCCGATTTGCCACCATTGATAAGCTGTTCACAGTAGATACACATGCTATCCAAGCAGCAGCAGCATCCACCATTACTGCACCCCACCCAGTCAGTGACAGCTCACCAAGTCAGCCAGAGGAGTGGTGTCAGGAATTACACGTAGGCACTGACTACACACCTTCACATCACAAGAAGGGGGTGCAAGTGTGACGCCCTGGACTAGCCAGTTAGTCACAGACATAACACACACACACACCCTTTCCCGGATAGTTACACTAGTCAGACACAAAACCGTTGTTGCCTCCCTCCAGGGGCTGATGTCCACACCAGGTGGGGCGGAGCCAGGCGGTTGGCCCCACCCACCAAGGAGTTCACAGGCCTGGAGGTGGGAAAACCAGTCAGTTAGTTGAAGTTCAGTTAAGAGTTGAACCGTGGAGGTAGTGAGTTCAGTGAAGAGCCCAGTTTTGGGTAGGAGTGCAAAACTGCTAGTGTCTGGGTCAGATCCCAGGCACTATGGGGAGATAAGGTATGCACACCAGTGACTATGTAAGGGGAATACATGAAATAGCAGAAACTGCTGTGTGAATACTGACTTGAAAAATTCAATAGCTATATGCAAGAGTGAATATGTGAAAAATGGAATCTGCATTACTGCCATGAACATATGAATCAAGAGAAATTTAGCTACTGAATTGATCAATGCAATAGAGCCCCAACACTACGCCAAAGTATTTCTCTACGTTGGGGTCCCTAGCTTGTGTGTGTCCTCTCATGCAGTTAAAAAACCTACCGTGTATGAAAAATTGTTTAAAAGAACCGAAGTCCTCAGTGGTTGATACCTTTTAAAAAGATATATTTTACTTGTATCTACCGTGTATGGGAAGCTGAGACCCAGGCTATTTATGCGTATGATATGGATTGGCAATAGGTGTGGTTGGGGAGGGTTCACAAACGAAAAAATACTAACAAATAGGAATAACGTTTGGAACACCATTCTAAGTCCGAACTGGGTGCAAAAACCTAAAAAAACATCACTATGGGGAGATAAGGTATGCACACCAGTGACTATGTAAGGGGAATACATGAAATAGCAGAAACTGCTGTGTGAATACTGACTTGAAAAATCCAATAGCATTAATTCACATAATCCTAGTGACTGCGCACACAACATGGCCAAACGAAAACAAAAGACAGTACCTGGCCATTCAATCAAATGGAAACTCATAGGCAACACAGTCCATTAGACTAGGCAATTACATGCAGACAAACAAAGTTCATGGGCCTTGCCTCAGAGTCGAACCCACAACCTCTTGGAGAACAAGCAAAGAGCCTACCACTAAACCAACTCAGTGATGTTGGAAACCGACTCTACATTAATTAACATAATCCTAGTGACTGCGCACACAACATGGCCAAACAAAAGCAAAAGACAGTACCTGGCCTATCAATCCAATGGAAACTCATAGGTAACACAGTACATTGGACTAGGCAATTACATGCAGCCATACAAAGCCCATGGGTCTTGCCCCAGAGTTGAACCCATAACCTCTCGTAGCCAGGGTAAAGAGCCTACCACTACACCAACACAGAGAAGTAGGTGAATGACTCTACATTAATTCACATAATCCTAGTGACTGCGCACACAACATGGCCAAACAAATGCAAAAGACATTATCTGGCCTATCAATCCAATGGAAACTCATAGGCAACACAGTCCATTAGACTAGGCACTTACATGCAGCCATGTAAAGTTCATGGGCATTGCCTCAGAGTCGAACCCACAACCTCTTGGAGAACAAGCAAAGAGCCTACCACTAAACCAACTCAGAGAAGTTGGAAACCGACTCTACATTAATTAACATAATCCTAGTGACTGCGCACACAACATGGCCAAACAAAAGCAAAAGACAGTACGTGGCCTATCAATCCAACGGAAACTCATAGGTAACACAGTACATTGGACTAGGCAATTACATGCAGCCATACAAAGCCCATGGGCCTTGCCCCAGAGTCAAACCCACAACCTCTCATAGCCAAGGCAAAGAGCCTACCAATACACCAACACAGAGAAGTGGAAAACCGTTTCTACATTAATTCTAATAATCCTAGTGACTGCGCACACAACATGGCCAAACAAAAGCAAAAGACAGTACCTGGCCTATCAATCCAATGGAAACTCATAGGCAACACAGTCCATTGGACTAGACAATTACATGGAGACATACAAAGTCCATGGGCCTTGCCTCAGAGTCAAACCCACAACTTCTCGCAGCCAAGCAAAGAGCCTACCACTACACTAACACAGAGAAGTGGGAAACTGATTCTACATTAATTCACATAATCCTACCGACTGCGCACACAACATGGCCAAACAAAAGACAATACCTGGCCTATTCATTCAATGAAAACTCATAGGCAACACAGTCCATTGGACTAGGCAATTACATTCAACCATACAAAGTCCATGGGCTTTGCCTCAAAGTCAAACCCACAACTTCTTGTAACCCAAGGAAAGAGCCTACCACTACACGAACACAGAGAAGAGAATGACTCTACATTAATTCACATAATCCTAGTGACTGCGCACACAACATGACCAAACGAAAACAAAAGACAGTCCCTGGCCTATCAATCCAATGGAAACTCATAGACAACATAGTCCATTGGACTACGCA
Source organism: Anomaloglossus baeobatrachus (assembly GCF_048569485.1). NCBI lineage: Eukaryota > Metazoa > Chordata > Amphibia > Anura > Aromobatidae > Anomaloglossus > Anomaloglossus baeobatrachus. The sequence continues at coordinate 754,440 of NW_027444997.1, forward strand.
ATTACATGCAGCCATACAAAGTCCATGGGCCTTGCCTCAGAGTCATACCCACAATCTCTGGCAGAACAAGCAAAGAGCCTACAACTTCACCAACACAAAGAAGTAGGAAGCTGCGTCTACATTAATTCACATAATCCTAGTGACTGCGCACACAACATGGCCAAACAAAAGCAAAAGACAGTACCTGGCCTATCAATCCAATGGGAACTCATAGGCAACACAGTTAATTGAACTAGGCAATTACATGCAGCCATACAAACTCCATGGGCCTTGCCTCAGAGTCAAACCCACAACCTTTTGCAGCTAAGCAAAGAGCCTTCCACTACAGCAACACAGAGAACTGAGAAACTGATTCTACATTAATTCACATAATCCTACCGACTGCGCACACAACATAACCAAACAAAAGATAATACCTGACCAATCAATCCAATGGAAACTCATAGGCAACACAGTCCATTGGACTAGGCAATTACATGCAGCCATATAAAGTTCATGGGCTTTGCCTCAGAGTCAAACCCACAATTTCTCGCAGCCCAAGCAAAGAGCCTACCACTACACCAAGACAGAGAAGTTGGAAACTGAGTTTACATTAGTTCACATAATCCTAGTGACTGCGCACACAACATGGCCAAACAAAAGCAAAAGACAGTACCTGGCCAATCAATCCAATGGGAACTCATAGGCAACACAGTTAATTAAAATAGGCAATTACATGCAGCCATACAAAGTCCATGGGCCTTGCCTCGGAGTCGAACCCACAACCTCTTGCAGCTTAAGCAAAGAGACTACCACTACACCAACACAGAGAAGTAGGTGAATCACTCTACATTAATTCACATAATGCTAGTGACTGCGCACACAAAATGGCCAAACAAAAGCAAAAGACAGTACCTGGCCTATCAATCCAATAGAAACTCATAGGCAAAGCAATCAATTGGACTAGGCAATTACATGCAGCCATACAAAGTCCATGGGCCTTGCCTCAAAGTCGAACTCACAACCTCTCGCAGCTCAAGCAAAGAGCCTACCACTACACCAACACAGAGAAATGTAAACCTGACTCTACATTAATTCACATAATCCTAGTGACTGCGCACACAACATGGCCAAACGAAAACAAAAGACAGTAACTGGCCTATCAATCCAATAGAAACTCATAGGCAACACAGTCCATTGGACTAAGAAATTACATGCAGCCATTTAAAGTCCATGAGCCTTGCATTAAAGTCGAACCCACAACCTCTCGCAGCCCAAGCAAAGAGCCTACCACTACACCAACACAGAGAAGTGGGAAACTGACTCTACATTAATTCCCATAACCCTAGTGACTGCGCACACAACATGGTCAAACAAAAGCAAAAGGCAGTACCTGGCCTATCAATCCAATGGAAACTCATAGGCAACATAGTCCATTGGACTAGGCAATTACATGCAGCCATACAAAGTCCATGGGCCTTGCCTCAGAGTCAAACCCACAACCTCTGGCAGAACAAGCAAAGAGCCTACAACTACAAAAACACAAAGAAGTAGGAAGCTGCGTCTACATTAATTCACATAATCCTAGTGACTGCGCACACAACATGGCCAAACAAAAGCAGAAGACATTACCTAGCCTATCAAGCCAATGGAAACTCATAGGCAACACAGTCAATTGAACTAGGCGATTACATGCAGCCATACAAACTCCATGGGCCTTGCCTCAGAGTCGAACCTACAACCTCTCGCAGCCCAAGCAAAGAGCCTACCACTACACCAACACAGAGAAGTTGGAATCTGAGTTTACATTAGTTCACATAATCCTAGTGACTGCGCACACAACATGGCCAAACAAAAGCAAAAGACAGTACCTGGCCTATCAATCCGATGGGAACTCATTGGCAACACAGTCAATTGAACTAGGCGATTACATGCAGCCATACAAACTCCATGGGCCTTGCCTCAGAGTCGAACCCACAACCTCTCGCAGCTTAAGCAAAGAGACTACCACTACACCAACACAAAGAATTAGGTGAATGACTCTACATTAATTCACATAATCCTAGTGACTGCGCACACAACATGGCCAAACAAAAGCAAAAGACAGTACCTGGCCTATTAATCCAATGGAAACTCATAGGCAACGCAATCCTTTGGACTAGGCAATAACATGCAGCCATACAAAGTCCATGGGCCTTGCCTCAGAGTCAAAACCGCTACCTCTCAAAGACCAAGCAAAGAGCCTACCACTACACCAACACAGAGAAGTGCGAAACTGACTCAACATAAATTCACATAATCCTAGTGACTGCGCACACAACATGGCCAAACAAAAGCAATAGACAGTCCCTGGCCTATCAATCCAATGGAAACTCATAGACAACATAGTCCATTGGACTAGGCAATTACATGCAGCTATACAAAGTCCATGGGCTTTGCCTCAGAGTCAAACCACAACTGCTCGCAGCCCAAGCAAAGAGCCTACCACTACACCAACACAGAGAAGTAGGAGAATGATTCTACATTAATTCACATAATCCTAGTGACTGCGCACACAACATGGCCAAACAAAAGCAAAAGACAGTACCTGGCCTATCATTCCAATTGAAACTCATAGGTAACATAGTCCATTGGACTAGGCAATAACATGCAGCCATACAAAGTCCATGGGCCTTGCCTCAGAGTCGAACTCACATCCTCTCGCAGCCCAAGAAAAAAGCCTACCACTACAGCAACACAGAGAAGTGTGAAACTGACTCTACATTAATTCACATAATCCTAGTGACTGCGCACACAACATGGCCAAACAAAAGCAAAAGACAGTACCTGGCCTATCATTCCAATTGAAACTCATAGGTAACATAGTCCATTGGACTAGGCAATAACATGCAGCCATACAAAGTCCATGGGGCTTGCTTCAAAGTTGAACTCACAACCTCTCGCAACTCTAGCAAAGAGCCTACAACTACACCAACACAGAGAAATGTGAACCTGACTCTACATTAATTCACATAATCCTAGTGAATGCGCACACAACATGGCCAAACAAAAGCAAAAGACAGTACCTTGCCCATCAATCCAATGGAAACTCATAGGCAACACAGTCCATTGGACTAGACAATTACATGCAGACATACAAAGTCCATGGGCCTTGCCTCAGAGTCAAACCCACAACCTCTCGCAGCCAAGCAAAGAGCCTACCACTACACCAACACAGAGAAGTGGGAAACTGATTCTACATTAATTCACATAATCCTACCGACTGCGCACACAACATGGCCAAACAAAAGAAAATACCTGGCCTATCAATCCAATGGAAACTCATAGGCAACACAGTCCATTAGACTAGGCAATTACATGCAGCCATACAAAGCCCATGGGACTTGCCCCAGAGTCGAACCCACAACCTCTTGTAGCCCAAGCAAAGAGCCTACAAATACACCAACACAGAGAAGTGGAAAACTGATTCTACATTAATTCACATAATCCTAGTGACTGTGCACACAACATGGCCAAACAAAAGCAAAAGACATTACCTGGCCTATAAATCCAATAGAAACTCATAGGCAAAGCAATCAATTGGACTAGGCAATTACATGCAGCCATACAAAGTCCATGGGCCTTGCCTCAGAGTCGAACCCACAACCTCTTGTAGCCCAAGCAAAGAGCCTACCACTACACCAACACAGAGAAGTTGGTACAGAGTTTACATTAGTTCACATAATCCTAGTGACTGTGCACACAACATTGCGAAACAAATGCAAAAGACAGTCCCTGGCCTATCAATCCAATGGAAACTCATATACAACATAGTCCATTGGACTAGGCAATTACATGCAGCCATACAAAGTCCATGGGCCTTGCTTCAGAGTCAAACCCACAACCTCTCGCAGCCAAGCAAAGAGCCTACCACTACACCAATACAGAGAAGTGGGAAACTGATTCTACATTAATTCACATAATCCTACCGACTGCGCACACAACATGGCTAAACAAAAGCAAAAGACAGTACCTGGCTTATCAATCCAATGGAAACTCATAGGCAACACAGTCCATTGGACTAGGCAATAACATGCAGCCATACAAAGTCCATGGGCCTTGCCTCAAAGTCGAACTCACAACCTCTCGCAGCTCAAGCAAAGAGCCTACCACTACACCAACACAGAGAAATGTGAACCTGCCTCTACATTAATTCACATAATCCTAGTGACTGCGCACACAACATGGCCAAACGAAATCAAAAGTCCATATCTGGCCTATCAATCCAATGGAAACTCATAGGCAACACAGTCCATTGGACTATGCAATTACATGCAGCCATACAAAGTCCATGGGCCTTGCCTCAGAGTCAAACCCACAACCTCTAACAGCTCAAGCAAAAAGCCTACCACTACACCAACACAGAGAAGTGCGAAACTAATTGAACATAAATTCACATAATCCTAGTGACTGCGCACACAACATGGCCAAACGAAAGCAAAAGACAGTACCTGGCCTATCAATCCAATGGAAACTCATAGGTAACACAGTCCATTGGACTATGCAATTACATGCAGCCATACAAAGTCCATGGGCCTTGCCTCAGAGTCGAACTCACAACCTCTCGCAGCCCAAGAAAAAAGCCTACCACTACAGCAACACAGAGAAGTGTGAAACTGACTCTACATTAATTCACATAATCCTAGTGACTGCGCACACAACATGGCCAAACAAAAGCAAAAGACAGTACCTGGCCTATCATTCCAATTAAAACTCATAGGCAACATAGTCCATTGGACTAGGCAATAACATGCAGCCATACAACGTCCATGGGCCTTGCCTCAAAGTCGAACTCACAACCTCTCGCAGCTCAAGCAAAGAGCCTACCACTACACCAACACAGAGAAATGTGAACCTGACTCTACATTAATTCACATAATCCTAGTGACTGCGCACACAACATGGCCAAACAAAAGCAAAAGGCAGTACCTGGCCTATCAATCCAATGGGAACTCATAGGCAACACAATCAATTGAACTACGCAATTATATGCAGCCATACATACTCCATGGGCCTTGCCTCAGAGTCGAACCCACAACCTCTCGCAGCTTAAGCAAAGAGCCTACCCCTAAACCAACACAGAGAAGTGGGAAACTGATTCTACATTAATTCACATAATCCTAGTGACTGCGCACACAACATGGCCAAACAAAAGCAAAAGACAGTCCCTGGTCTATCAATCCAATGGAAACTCATAGACAACATAGTCCATTGGACTAGGCAATTACATGCAGCCATACAAAGTCCATGGGCCTTGCCTCAGAGTCAAACCCACAACCTCTCTCAGCCCAAGCAAAGAGCCTACCACTACACCAACACAGAGAAGAGCGAAACTGACTCAACATAAATTCACATAATCCTAGTGACTGCGCACACAACATGGCCAAACAAAAGCAAAAGACAGTCCCTGGTCTATCAATCCAATGGAAACTCATAGACAACATAGTCCATTGGACTAGGCAATTACATGCAGCCATACAAAGTCCATGGGCCTTGCCTCAGAGTCAAACCCACAACCTCTGGCAGAACAAGCAAAGAGCTTACAACTACACCAACACAAAAAAGTAGGAAGCTGCGTCTACATTAATTCACATATTCCTAGTGACTGCGCACACAACATGGCCAAACAAAAGCAAAAGACATTACCTGGCCTATCAAACCAGTGGAAACTCATAGGCAACACAGTCCATTGGACTAGGCAATTACATGCAGCCATACAAAGTCCATGGGCTTTACCTCAGAGTCAAACCCACAATTTCTCGCAGCCCAAGCAAAGAGCCTACCACTACACCAACACAGAGAAGTTGGTAACAGAGTTTACATTAGTTCACATAATCCTAGTGACTGTGCACACAACATGGCCAAACAAATGCAAAAAACATTATCTGGCCTATCAAACCAGTGGAAACTCATAGGCAACACAGTCCATTAGACTAGGCAAATACATGCAGCCATACAAAGTTCATGGGCCTTGCCTCAGAGTTGAACCCACAACCTCTTGGAGAACAAGCAAAGAGCCTACCACTAAACCAACACAGAGAAGTATGTGAAGGACTCTACATTAATTCACATAATCCTAGTGACTGCGCACACAACATGGCCAAACAAAAGCAAAAGACAGTATCTGGCCTATCAATCCAATTGAAGCTCATAAGCAACATAGTCCATTGGACTAGGCAATAACATGCAGCCATACAATGTCCATGGGCCTTGCCTCAAAGTCGAACTCACAACCTCTCGCAGCTCAAGCAAAGAGCCTACTACTACACCAACACAGAGAAATGTGAACCTGACTCTACATTAATTCACATAAACCTAGTGACTGCGCACACAACATGGCCAAACGAAAGCAAAAGTCAATACCTGGCCTATCAATCCAATGGAAACTCATAGGCAACACAGTCCATTGGACTAGGCAATTACATGCAGCCATACAAAATCCATGAGCCTTGCATTTGAGTCGAACTCACAACCTCTCCCAGCCCAAGCAAAGAGCCTACCACTACACCAACACAGAGAAGTGGGAAACTGACTCAACATTAATTCACATAATCCTAGTGACTGCGCACAAAACATGGCCAAACAAAAGCAAAAGAAGGCACCTGGCCTATCAATCCAATGGAATCTCATAGGTAACACAGTCCATTGGACTATGCAATTACATGCAGCCATAAAAAGTCCATGGGCCTTGCCTCAGAGTCGAACTCACAACCTCTCGCAGCCCAAGAAAAAAGCCTACCACTACAGCAACACGGAGAAGTTGAAAACTGAGTTTACATTAGTTCACATAATCCTAGTGACTGCGCACACAACATGGCCAAACAAAAGCAAAAGGTAGTACCTGGCCTATCAATCCAATAGGAACTCATAGGTAACACAGTCAACTGAAATAGGCAATTGCATGCATCCATACAAACTCCATGGGCCTTGCCTCAAAGTCGAACCAACAACCTTTCGCAGCTTAAGCAAAAAGACTACCACTACACCAACACAGAGAAGTAGGTAAATGACTCTACATTAATTCACATAATCCTAGAGACTGCGCACACAACATGGCCAAACAAATGCAAAAGACATTATCTGGCCTATCAATCCAATGAAATCATAGGCAACATAGTCCATTAGACTAAGCAAATATATGCAGCCATACAAAGTTAATGGGCCTTGCCTCAGAGTCGAACCCACAACCTCTCGCAGGCCCAACAAAAAAGCCTACTACTTCAGCAACACAGAGAAGTATGAAACTGTCTCTACATTAACTCACATAATCCTAGTGACTGCGCACAAAACATGGCCAAACGAAAACAAAAGACAGTACCTGGCATATCAATCCAATGGAAACTCAAAGCTAACACAGTACATTGGACTAGGCAATTACATGCAGCCATACAAAGCCCATTGGCCTTGCCCCAGAGTCGAACCCACACCCTCTCGTAGCCCAAGGAAAGAGCCTACTAATACACCAACACAGAGAAGTGGAAAACCAATTCTTCATTAATTCACATAATCCTAGTGACTGCGCACATAACATGGCCAAACAAAAGCAAAAGACAGTACCTGGCCTATCAAACCAATGGAAACTCATAGGCAACACAGTCCATTGGACTAGACAATTACATGGAGACATACAAAGTCCATGGGCCTTGCATTAGAGTCGAACCCACAACCTCTCGCAGCCGAAGCAAAGAGCCTACCACTACACCAACACAGAGAAGTGGGAAACTGATTCTACATTAATTCAAATAATCCTACCGACTGCGCACACAACATGGCCAAACAAAAGACAATACCTGGCCTATCAATTCAAAGGAAACTCATAGGCAACACAGTCAATTGAACTAGGCAATTACATGCTGCCATACAAACTCCATGGGCTTTGCCTTGCATTAGAGTCAAACCCACAATTTCTCGCAGCCCAAGGAAATAGCCTACGATTACACCAACACAGAGAAGTTGGAAACTGAGTTTACATTAGTTCACATAATCCTAGTGACTGCGCACACAACATGGCCAAACAAAAGACAATACCTGGCCTATCAATTCAATGGAAACTCATAGGCAACACAGTCAATTGAACTAGGCAATTACATGCTGCCATACAAACTCCATGGGCTTTGCCTCAGAGTCGAACCCACAACCTCTCGCAGTTTAAGCAAAGAGACTACCACTACACCAACACAGAGAAGTAGGTGAATGACTCTACATTAATTCACATAATCCTAGTGACTGCGCACATAACATGGCCAAACAAAAGCAAAAGACAGTACCTGGCCTATCAATCAAATTGAAACTCATAAGCAACAAAGAGACTACAACTACACCAACACAGAGAAGTAGGTGAATGACTCTACATTAATTCACATAATCCTAGTGACTGCGAACACAACATGGCCAAACAAAAGCAAAAGACAGTACCTGGCCTATCAATCCAATTGAAACTCATAGGCAACATAGTCCATTGGACTAGGCAATAACATGCAGCCATACAAAGTCCATGGGCCATGCCTCAAAGTCTAACTCACAACCTCTCGCAGCTCAAGCAAAGAGCCTACCACTACACCAACACAGAGAAATGTGAACCTGACTCTACATTAATTCACATAATCCTAGTAATGTACTGTGTTACCTATGAGTTTACATTGGATTGATAGGCCAGGTAATGTCTTTTGCTTTTGTTTGGCCATGTTGTGTGCGCAGTCACTAGGATTATGTGAATTAATGTAGAGTCGGTTTCCAACTTCTCTGTGTTGGTTTAGTGGTAGGCTCTTTGCTTGTTCTCCAAGAGGATGTGGGTTCGACTCTGAGGCAAGGCCCATGAACTTTATATGGCTGCATGTATTTGCCTAGTCTAATGGACTGTGCTGCCTATGAGTTTCCATTGGATTGATAGGCCAGGTATTGTCTTTTGTTTGGCCATGTTGTGTGCGCAGTCGGTAGGATTATGTGAATTAATGTAGAATCAGTTTCCCACTTCTCTGTGTTGGTGTAGTGGTAGGCTCTTTGCTTGGCTGCGAGAGGTTGTGGGTTTGACTCTGAGGAAAGGCCCATGGACTTTGTATGTCTCCATGTAATTGTCTAGTCCAATGGACTGTGTTGCCTATGATTTTCCATTGGATTGATAGGCCAGGTACTGTCTTTTGCTTTTGTTTGGCCATGTTGTGTGCGCAGTCACTAGGATTATGTGAATTAATGTAAACTCAGTTACCAACTTCTCTGTGTTGGTGTAGTGGTAGGCTCTTTGCTTGGGCTGCGAGAAGTTGTGGGTTTGACTTTTAGGCAAAGCCCATGGACTTTGTATGGCTGCATGTAATTGCCTAGTCCAATGGACTGTGTTGCCTATGAGTTTCCATTGAATTGATAGGCCAGGTATTGTCTTTTGTTTGGCCGTGTTGTGTGCGCAGTCGGTAGGATTATGTGAATTAATGTAGAATCAGTTTCCCACTTCTCTGTGTTGGTTTAGGGGTAGGCTCTTTGCTTAAGCTGCGAGAGGTTGTGGGTACGACTCTGAGGCAAGGCCCATGGAGTTTGTATGGCTGCATGTAATTGCGTAGTTCAATTGACTGTGTTGCCTACGAGTTCCCATTGAATTGATAGGCCAGGTACTGCCTTTTGCTTATGTTTGGCCATGTTGTGTTCGCAGTCACTAGGATTATGTGAATTAATGTAGAGTCAGGTTCACATTTCTCTGTGTTGGTGTAGTGGTAGGCTCTTTGCTTGAGCTGCGAGAGGTTGTGATTTAGACTTTGAGGCAAGGCCCATGGACTTTGTATGGCTGCATGTTATTGCCTAGTCCAATGGACTATGTTGCCTATGAGTTTCAATTGGATTGATAGGCCAGGTACTGTCTTTTGCTTTTGTTTGGCTATGTTGTGTTCGCAGTCACTAGGATTATGTGAATTAATGTAGACTCATTCACCTACTTCTCTGTGTTGGTGTAGTTGTAGTCTCTTTGCTTAAGCTGTGAGAGGTTGTGGGTTCGACTCTGAGGCAAAGCCCATGGACTTTGTATGGCTGCATGTAATTGCCTAGTCCAATGGACTATGTCGTCTATGAGTTTCCGTTGGATTGATAGGCCAGGGACTGTCTTTTGCTTTTGTTTGGCCATGTTGTGTGCGCAGTCACTAGGATTATGTGAATTTATGTTGAGTTAGTTTCGCTCTTCTCTGTGTTGGTGTAGTGGTAGGCTCTTTGCTTGGGCTGAGAGAGGTTGTGGGTTTGACTCTGAGACAAGGCCCATGGACTTTGTATGGCTGCATGTAATTGCCTAGTCCAATTGATTGCGTTGCCTATGAGTTTCCATTGGATTAATAGGCCAGGTACCGTCTTTTGCTTTTGTTTGGCCATGTTGTGTGCGCAGTCACTAGGATTATGTGAATTAATGTAGAATCTGTTTTCCACTTCTCTGTGTTGGTGTATTGGTAGGCTCTTTGCTTGGGCTACGAGAGGTTGTGGGTTTGACTCTGGGGCAAGGCCCATGGGCTTTGTATGGCTGCATGCAATTGCTTAGTCCAATGTACTGTGTTACCTATGAGTTTACATTGGATTGATAGGCCAGGTAATGTCTTTTGCTTTTGTTTGGCCATGTTGTGTGCGCAGTCACTAGGATTATATGAATTAATGTAGAGTCGGTTTCCAACTTCTCTGTGTTGGTTTAGTGGTAGGCTCTTTGCTTGTTCTCCAAGAGGATGTGGGTTTGACTCTGAGGCAAGGCCCATGAACTTTGTATGGCTGCATGTATTTGCCTAGTCTAATGGACTGTGTTGCCTATGAGTTTCCATTGGATTGATAGGCCAGGTATTGTCTTTTGTTTGGCCATGTTGTGTGCGCAGTCACTAGGATTATGTGAATTAATGTAGACTCATTCACCTACTTCTCTGTGTTGGTGTAGTTGTAGTCTCTTTGCTTAAGCTGTGAGAGGTTGTGGGTTTGACTCTGAGGCAAGGCCCATGGACTTTGTATGTCTCCATGTAATTTTCTAGTCCAATGGACTGTGTTGCCTATGAGTTTCCATTGGATTGATAAGCCAGGTACTGACTTTTGCTTTTGTTTGGCCATGTTGTGTGCGCAGTCGGTAGGATTATGTGAATTAATGTAGTACCAGTTTCCCACTTTTCTGTGTTGGTGTAGTAGTAGGCTCTTTGCTTGGCTGCGAGAGGTTGTGGGTTTGACTCTGAGGCAAGGCCCATGGACTTTGTATGTCTCCATGTAATTGTCTAGTCCAATGGACTGTGTTGCCTATGAGTTTCCATTGGATTGATAGGCCAGGTACTGTCTTTTGCTTTTGTTTGGCCATGTTGTGTGCGCAGTCACTAGTATTATGTGAATTAATGTAGAGTCGGTTTCCCACTTCTCTGTGTTGGTTTAGGGGTAGGCTCTTTGCTTGAGCTGCGAGAGGTTGTGAGTTCGACTTTGAGGCAAGGCCCATGGACGTTGTATGGCTGCATGTTATTGCCTAGTCCAATGGACTATGTTGCCTATGAGTTTTAATTGGAATGATAGACCAGGTACTGTCTTTTGCTTTTGTTTGGCCATGTTGTGTGCGCAGTCACTAGGATTATGTGAATTAATGTAGAGTCAGTTTCACACTTCTCTGTGTTGCTGTAGTGGTAGGCTTTTTTCTTGGGCTGCGAGAGGTTGTGAGTTCGACTCTGAGGCAAGGCCCATGGACTTTGTATGGCTGCATGTAATTGCATAGTCCAATGGACTGTGTTACCTATGAGTTTCCATTGGATTGATAGGCCAGGTACAGTCTTTTGCTTTCGTTTGGCCATGTTGTGTGCACAGTCACTAGGATTATGTGAATTTATGTTCAATTAGTTTCGTACTTCTCTGTGTTGGTGTAGTGGTAGGCTTTTTGCTTGAGCTGTTAGAGGTTGTGGGTTTGACTCTGAGGCAAGGCCCATGGACTTTGTATGGCTGCATGTAATTGCATAGTCCAATGGACTGTGTTACCTATGAGTTTCCATTGGATTGATAGGCCAGGTATTGACTTTTGCTTTCGTTTGGCCATGTTGTGTGCACAGTCACTAGGATTATGTGAATTAATGTAGAGTCAGTTTCAGATTTCTCTGTGTTGGTGTAGTGGTAGGCTCTTTGCTTGGGCTGCGTAGTTGTTGTGGGTTTGACTCTGGGGCAAGGCCCATGGACTTATTATGGCTGTATGTAATTGCCTAGTCTAATGGACTGTGTTGCCTATGAGTTTCCATTGGATTGATAGGCCAGGTACTGTCTTTTGCTTTCGTTTAGCCATGTTGTGTGCGCAGTCACTAGGATTATGTGAGTTAATGAAGAGTCAGTTTCAAACTTCTCTGTGTTGGTGTAGTGGTAGGCTCTTTGCTTTGGCTGCGAGAAGTTGTGGGTTTGACTCTAATGCAAGGTTCATTGACTTTGTATAACTGCATGTAATTGCCTAGTCCAATGGACTGTGTTGCCTATGAGTTTCCATTGGATTGATAGGCCAGGTACTGTCTTTTGCTTTTGTTTGGCCATGTTGTGTGCGCAGTCACTAGTATTATGTGAATTAATGTAGACGCAGCTTCCTACTTCTTTGTGTTGGTGTAGTTGTAGGCTCTTTGCTTGTTCTGCCAGAGGTTGTGGGTTTGACCCTGAGGCAAGGCCCATGGACTTTGTGAGGCTGCATGTAATTGCCTATTCCAATGGACTATGTTGTCTATGAGTTTCCATTGGATTGATAGGCAAGGGACTGTCTTTTGCTTTTGTTTGGCCATGTTGTGTGCGCAGTCACTAGGATTATGTGAATTTATGTTGAGTCAGTTTCGCACTTCTCTGTGTTGGTGTAGTGGTAGGCTCTTTGCTTGAGCTGTGAGAGGTTGTGGGTTTGACTCTGAGGGAAGGCCCATGGACTTTGTATGGCTGCATGTAATTGCCTAGTCCAATGGATTGATAGGCCAGGTACTGTCTTTTGTTTTCGTTTGGCCATGTTTTGTGCGCAGTCACTAGGATTATGTGAGTTAATGTAGAGACAGTTTCATACTTCTCTGTGTTGCTGAAGTAGTAGGCTTTTTTGTTGGGCTGCGAGAGGTTGTGAGTTCGACTCTGAGGCAAGGCCCATGGACTTTGTATGGCTGCATGTAATTGCATAGTCCAATGGACTGCGTTACCTATGAGTTTCCATTGGATTGATAGGCCAGGTGCTTTCTTTTGCTTTTGTTTGGCCATGTTGTGTGCGCAGTCACTAGGAATATGTGAATTAATGTAGAGTCAGTTTCACATTTCTCTTTGTTGGTGTAGTGGTAGGCTCTTTGCTTGGGCTGTGAGAGGTTGTGGGTTTGACTCTGAGGCAAGGCCCATGGACTTTGTATGGCTGCATGTAATTGCATAGTCCAATGGACTGTGTTACCTATGAGTTTCCATTGGATTGATAGGCCAGGTATTGACTTTTGCTTTCGTTTGGCCATGTTGTGTGCGCAGTCACTAGGATTATGTGAATTAATGTAGAGTCAGTTTCACATTTCTCTTTGTTGGTGTAGTGGTAGGATCTTTGCTTGGGCTGCGAGAAATTGTGGGTTTGACTCTGAGGCAAGGCCCATGGACTTTTTATGGCTGCATGTAATTGCATAGTCCAATGGACTGTGTTGCCTATGAGTTTCCATTGGATTGATAAGCCAGGTAATGTCTTTTGCTTTTGTTTGGCCATGCTGTGTGCGCAGTCTCTAGGAATATGTGAATTAATGTAGACGCAGCTTCCTACTTTTTTGTGTTGGTGTAGTTGTAAGCTCTTTGCTTGTTCTGCCAGAGGTTGTGGGTTTGACTCTGAGGCAAGGCCCATGGGCTTTGTATGGCTGCATGTAATTGCCAAGTCCAATGGACTGTGTTGCCTATGAGTTTTCATTGGATTGATAGGCCAGGTATTGTCTTTTGCTTTTGTTTGGCCATGTTGTGTGCGCAGTCACTAGGATTATGTGAATTAATGTAGAATCCGTTTGCCACTTCTCTGTGTTGGTGTAGTGGAAGCTGCTTTGCTTGGCTGCGAGAGGTTGTGGGTTTGACTCTGAGGCATGGCCCATGGACTTTGTATGGCTGCATGTAATTGCCTAGTTCAATGGACTGTGTTGCCTATGAGTTTCCATTGGCCTGATAGGCCAGGTAATGTCTTTTGCTTTTGTTTGGCCATGTTGTGTGCGCATTCACTAGGATTATGTGAATTAATGTAGACGCAGCTTCCTACTTCTTTGTGTTGGTGTAGTTGTAGGCTCTTTGCTTGTTCTGCCAGAGGTTGTGAGTTCGACTCTGAGGCAAGGCCCATGGACTTTGTATGGCTGCATGTTATTGCCTAGTCCAATGGACTATGTTACCTATGAGTTTCAATTGGAATGATAGGCCAGGTACTGTCTTTTGCTTTTGTTTGGCCATGTTGTGTGCGCAGTCACTAGTATTATGTGAATTAATGTAGAGTCGGTTTCCCACTTCTCTGTGTTGGTTTAGGGGTAGGCTCTTTGCTTGAGCTGCGAGAGGTTGTGAGTTCGACTTTGAGGCAAGGCCCATGGACGTTGTATGGCTGCATGTTATTGCCTAGTCCAATGGACTATGTTGCCTATGAGTTTCCATTGGATTGATAGGCCAGGTATTGACTTTTGCTTTCGTTTGGCCATGTTGTGTGCGCAGTCACTAGGATTATGTGAATTAATGTAGAATCATTCTCCTACTTCTCTGAGTTGGTGTAGTGGTAGGCTCTTTGCTCGGGCTGCGAGCAGTTGTGGTTTGACTCTGAGGCAAAGCCCATGGACTTTGTATGGCTGCATGTAATTGCCTAGTCCAATGGACTATGTTGTCTATGAGTTTCCATTGGATTGATAGGCCAGGTATTGACTTTTGCTTTCGTTTGGCCATGTTGTGTGCGCAGTCACTAGGATTATGTGAATTAATGTAGAGTCAGGTTTACATTTCTCTGTGTTGGTGTAGTGGTAGGCTCTTTGCTTGAGCTGCGAGAGGTTGTGAGTTCGACTTTGAGGCAAGGCCCATGGACTTTGTATGGCTGCATGTAATTGCCTAGTTCAATTGATTGCTTTGCCTATGAGTTTCTATTGGATTGATAGGCCAGGTACTGTCTTTTGCTTTTGTTTGGCCATGTTGTGTGCGCAGTCACTAGGATTATGTGAATTAATGTAGAGTCATTCACCTACTTCTCTGTGTTGGTGTAGTGGTAGTCTCTTTGCTTAAGCTGCAAGAGGTTGTGGGTTCGACTCTGAGGCAAGGCCCATGGAGTTTGTATGGCTGCATGTAATTGCCTATTTCAATTAACTGTGTTGCCTATGAGGTCCCATTGGATTGATAGGCCAGGTACTGTCTTTTGCTTTTGTTTGGCCATGTTGTGTGCGCAGTCACTAGGATTATGTGAACTAATGTAAACTCAGTTTCCAACTTCTCTGTCTTGGTGTAGTGGTAGGCTCTTTGCTTGGGCTGCGAGAAATTGTGGGTTTGACTCTGAGGCAAAGCCCATGGACTTTATATGGCTGCATGTAATTGCCTAGTCCAATGGACTGTGTTGCCTTTGAGTTTCCATTGGATTGATTGGCCAGGTATTATCCTTTGTTTGGTTATGTTGTGTGCGCAGTCGGTAGGATTATGTGAATTAATGTAGAATCAGTTTCCCAGTTCTCTGTGTTGCTGTAGTGGAAGGCTCTTTGCTTAGCTGCAAGAGGTTGTGGGTTTGACTTTGAGGCAAGGCCCATGGAGTTTGTATGGCTGCATGTAATTGCCTAGTTCAATTAACTGTGTTGCCTATGAGTTCCCATTGGATTGATAGGCCAGGTACTGTCTTTTGCTTTTGTTTGGCCATGTTGTGTGCGCAGTCACTAGGATTATGTGAATTAATGTAGACGCAGCTTCCTACTTCTTTGTGTTGGTGAAGTTGTAGGCTCTTTGCTTGTTCTGCCAGAGATTGTGGGTATGACTCTGAGGCAAGGCCCATGGACTTTGTATGGCTGCATGTAATTGCGTAGTCCAATGGACTATGTTGTCTATGAGTTTCCATTGGATTGATAGGCCAGGGACTGTCTTTTGTTTTCGTTTGGTCATGTTGTGTGCGCAGTCACTAGGATTATGTGAATTAATGTAGAGTCATTCTCTTCTCTGTGTTGGTGTAGTGGTAGGCTCTTTCCTTGGGGTACAAGAAGTTGTGGGTTTGACTTTGAGGCAAAGACCATGGACTTTGTATGGTTGAATGTAATTGCCTAGTCCAATGGACTGTGTTGCCTATGAGTTTTCATTGAATGAATAGGCCAGGTATTGTCTTTTGTTTGGCCATGTTGTGTGCGCAGTCGGTAGGATTATGTGAATTAATGTAGAGTGAGTTTCCAACTTCTCTGAGTTGGTTTAGTGGTAGGCTCTTTGCTTGTTCTCCAAGAGGTTTTGGGTTCGACTCTGAGTCAATGCCCATGAACTTTACATGGCTGCATGTAAGTGCCTAGTCTAATGGACTGTGTTGCCTATGAGTTTCCATTGGATTGATAGGCCAGATAATGTCTTTTGCATTTGTTTGGCCATGTTGTGTGCGCAGTCACTAGGATTATGTGAATTAATGTAGAGTCATTCACCTACTTCTCTGTGTTGGTGTAGTGGTAGGCTCTTTGCCCTGGCTACGAGAGGTTGTGGGTTCGACTCTGGGGCAAGACCCATGGGCTTTGTATGGCTGCATGTAATTGCCTAGTCCAATGTACTGTGTTACCTATGAGTTTCCATTGGATTGATAGGCCAGGTACTGTCTTTTGCTTTTGTTTGGCCATGTTGTGTGCGCAGTCACTAGGATTATGTTAATTAATGTAGAGTCGGTTTCCAACTTCACTGAGTTGGTTTAGTGGTAGGCTCTTTGCTTGTTCTCTAAGAGGTTGTGGGTTCGACTCTGAGGCAAGGCCCATGAACTTTGTTTGGCTGCATGTAATTGCCTAGTCTAATGGACTGTGTTGCCTATGAGTTTCCATTGGATAGAATGGCCAGGTACTGTCTTTTGTTTTCGTTTGGCCATGTTGTGTGCGCAGTCACTAGGATTATGTGAATTAATGCTATTGGATTTTTCAAGTCAGTATTCACACAGCAGTTTCTGCTATTTCATGTATTCCCCTTACATAGTCACTGGTGTGCATACCTTATCTCCCCATAGTGATGTTTTTTTAGGTTTTTGCACCCAGTTCGGACTTAGAATGGTGTTCCAAACGTTATTCCTATTTGTTAGTATTTTTTCGTTTGTGAACCCTCCCCAACCACACCTATTGCCAATCCATATCATACGCATAAATAGCCTGGGTCTCAGCTTCCCATACACGGTAGGTTTTTTAACTGCATGAGAGGACACACACAAGCTAGCGACCCCAACGTAGAGAAATACTTTGGCGTAGTGTTGGGGCTCTATTGCATTGATCAATTCAGTAGCTAAATTTCTCTTGATTCATATGTTCATGGCAGTAATGCAGATTCCATTTTTCACATATTCACTCTTGCATATAGCTATTGAATTTTTCAAGTCAGTATTCACACTGCAGTTTCTGCTATTTCATGTATTCCCCTTACATAGTCACTGGTGTGCATACCTTATCTCCCCATAGTGCCTGGGATCTGACCCAGACACTAGCAGTTTTGCACTCCTACCCAAAACTGGGCTCCTCACTGAACTCACTACCTCCACGGTTCAACTCTAAACTGAACTTCAACTAACTGACTGGTTTTCCCATCTCCAGGCCTGTGAACTCCTTGGTGGGTGGGGCCAACCGCCTGGCTCAGCCCCACCTGGTGTGGACATCAGCCCCTGGAGGGAGGCAACAACGGTTTTGTGTCTGACTAGTGTAACTATCCGGGAAAGGGGGTGTGTGTGTGTTATGTCTGTGACTAACTGGCTAGTCCAGGGCGTCACACTTGCACCCCCTTCTTGTGATGTGAAGGTGTGTAGTCAGTGCCTACGTGTAATTCCTGACACCACTCCTCTGGCTGACTTGGTGAGCTGTCACTGACTGGGTGGGGTGCAGTAATGGTGGATGCTGCTGCTGCTTGGATAGCATGTGTATCTACTGTGAACAGCTTATCAATGGTGGCAAATCGGGGCAGCTTAACCTCTTGCTCTCCGCAGTTCAACACTCTCACGCGCACTCTTCCCTTCCGTATTAATGAATAAAACTGTGATATAAATAGTATATAGATACCCCACAAATGCAGATAAAGGTAGGTTATGGGAAAAGGGAGAAGAGGGAAACAGGAAAATAGTGTAATAAAGTATACCTTCCAGGGGGGAGAGGAAATGGCAGCACAGCCAGTGGAGGTGAAGCAAGGGGAAGCCTGCAATTAAATTGTTGAGAGCATTATCACATGGTGACTGACCCTGATTGTAACGGGAGCATAGAGGTGCCGATCCTGTCTTACCTGCGTTGGTGTAGAAGTGGGTTTCCAGTGGTGGAGTCAGCTGTGTGCAGTGGTGGCTGTGGGTTCTTTTATGTGCGACCGTAGTAATAGCTGCGCCCACTTCCTGTATGGGAGTGGAATGCAGTGAGGCTAATGGAACGCACGTCCACGTGCCGCGCCCCTGAAGGTAATACCGATCATTGAATACAAAAAAATTTCTCATACTACTGTATGGGGGTCCCTATATTTAATATGATATCCAAGCCACAGCATCCACCGTTACTTCACCACACCCATTCAGTGACAGCTCACCAAGTCAACCAGAGGAGTGGTGTAAGGAATTACACGTAGGCACTGACTCCACACCTTCACATCACAAGAAGCGGGTCCACAGGGTAGTGCAAGAATACGAGCAAGTCTTCAGCAAACATCCGCTAGACTTCGGGGAGAATAAAAGGGGTCCATATTCATGGTTTAAGAACTTGGGTTCTAACGTGCCCAGAGTATGCTCCACTCTATGCTCCCTTTACAATCAGGCTCAGTCACCATGTGATAACGCTCTCAACTCTTTAGTTGCAGGCTTCCTTTTGCTTCACCTCCACTGGCTGTGCTGCCATTTCCTCTCACCCCCAGAAGGTATACTTTATTACACTATTTTCCTCTTTCCCTGTTCCCCCTTTTCCCATAACCTACCTTTATTTACAATTGTGGGGTATCTATATGATATTTACATCATAGTTTTATTCATTAGTGCGGAAGGGAAGAGTGCCCGTGAGAGTGTTAAACTGCGGAGAGCAGGAGGTTAAGCTGCCCCGACTTGCCACCATTGATAAGCTGTTCACAGTAGATACACATGCTATCCAAGTAGCAGCATCCACTATTACTGCACCCCACCCAGTCAGTGACTGCTCACCAAGTCAGCCAGAGGAGTGGTGTAAGGAATTACACGTAGGCACTGACTCCACACCTTCACATCACAAGAAGCGGGTCCACAGGGTAGTGCAAGAATACGAGCGAGCAAGTCTTCAGCAAACATCCGCTAGATTTTGGGGGAATAAAAGGGGTCCAACACTACATCCCCACAGGTGCACACCCACCCATCAAAGAGAGCTATAAGCCAATACCACCTTCACATTACCAGTGTACCAAGGACATGTTGAGCAACATGAAGGCGGCTGGGGTTATCCGTGACAGTTGTAGCCTTTGGGCAGCTCCGTTGGTCCTGTTAAAGAAGAAGGACGGCACCACTCCCCCGTATTGAGGAATCGCTAGCTGCATTGAGAACTGCAAATTATTTTTCTACCCTTGATCTCACTAGTCACTATTGGCTAGTGTCCGTTGCTGAGGCAGACCGGGGGAAGACCGCCTTTGCCACCCCTATGGCGCTGGAGGTCGGCAGACTGTTGTTCAAAAGCAGTGTCTGACGAACAAATTTGCTTCATCCTGAGGAACTGGCCAGTCGGTACGGCCCGGATGGTGGAGGGAGTATGAGCAGAAGAAGCATGCAGCAGTGCGTTGACTGATGTTTCCTTCCTATGGACGTCGGTCTGAACAATTCGCTCAGAACCGAATGAAATTTTAATATCCAGGAAGTCAACGCAACTGCTGCTATGCTTATGCGTCAATCTGATGTTAAAGGTGTTGTTATTAAGTTCCTCCATAAATGTCTCGAGCTGCTCCACAGTGCCCTGCCAAAAAATCAAAATATCATCAATATACCTTAGCCAGCACTGCACATGGGCGCCAGCCCCTGCACCTCCGTCACCAAAAACCAACCAATCCCAGTACCTCTGCCTTCTATCTAGGTGCCTTGAGTTATGTCCTGTAAACTGTCACAGCGACCCAGACACACATGTGTAGTAGGGGAATATCCCTGCTGAGATGCCAGTGCTAGAGCACTCGTTTGCTGTGGAGTTGAACGCTATGTGAGCAGTTCTTACCTTCAATGAGCAGAAGTCTCTTTTTTCAGATTTCAATATCTCTGTGGGTATCTGGCAGAAATATGGAATACTCTTTACTGCTAAGACCCTGTACACCACTCCCACTAAAGGGGGCTTTACACGCTGCGACATCGCTAATGCGGAGTCGTTGGGGTCACGGAATTTGTGACGCACATCCGGCCGCATTAGCGATGTTGCTGCGTGTGACACCGATGAGCGATTGTGCATCGTTGCAAAAACGTGCAAAATCGCTCATCGGTGACATGGGTCTCCATTCTCGATTATCGTTACTGCAGCAGTAACGATGTAGTTCGTCGCTCCTGCGGCAGCACACATCACTCCGTGTGACACCGCAGAAACGAGGAACCTCTCCTTACCTGCCTCCCAGCCGCTATGAGGAAGGAAGGAGGTGGGCGGGATGTTCCGGCCACTCATCTCCGCCCCTCCGCTGCTATTGGGCGGTCGCTCAGTGACGTCGCTGTGACGCCGCACGGACCGCCCCCTTAGAAAGGAGGCGGTTCGCCGGTCACAGCGACGTCGCCGGTCAGGTAAGTATGTGTGACGGGTCTGGTCGGTGTTGTGCGGCATGGGCAGCGATTTGCCCGTGTCGCGCAACAGATGGGGTGGGTACCCACACTAGCGATATCGGGACCGATATCGCAGTGTGTAAAGTAGCCTTTAGTCACATGACCAAGACTGTATCTGTGTCCCTACAACACACTTGAGCCAAATGTGTGTGTGAGCCTGCATTGTGGGGTATATATAATATATTATAGAGCTGGGAAGAATCATTCTAAGCAGTGAGCTGTTCCAGTATTTGTAGGAAAATACCCAGTAGAAGCATCAAACACAGCACCAATACCTCCCATCAGTATCCCACCACAGTGCCATGTAACCCATGCCCTACACTCCCATCTACACCAATACTATACAGGCACAAACTAGTATATCTGACTAAAAGCCCCCAAAATATGAAGAACGGCCTATAGTTGAGTGTGGATATAAAATCTATGTGAGCAGAGCTAGAATAGAAATCACTGATCGCATTGAAGTCATTCTGACCATAAATCACCATGATATCAAGGTGAGGAGTTGTGTGTTACTGCTGGGAGGAAAGGGTTAACAGTGGAATATTAAAGTGCATTTCTGTGTGCAGTGTTACTACCAATGTAACAATTCAATATGAGCTACTCTTGGTGCCGGGGGAGGGAGATGCTCTCCTGAGCAAGATAGATGGGGAATTAACATGATATCTATATAGTGTAAGGCAGGGGGTCTCAAACTCGGCTGGGTGTATGGGCCGCACAGAGGAAAAAAATAATTTGGGGGGCTGCATTCTTTGCAGGACAAAGTGACATTTTTATTGGTACCATATATATATATTTTTTTCACACACCTTTGGATGACTGATTTTCAACATTTTTCACTTGTTTATTATAACAAATGTGCACATTCTTTGGTTAAATCTAAAAAAAAAAAATTTGATGTTAAAAAAAAGTCATGCCTTATTTTGTTTTTTTTTACATTTTATCCCTTTCTTTTAACTAATAGTGTTACAATTATGACGCTAGCGTTTTGTGAAGGGAATGCTTTGCCTACTTCCGTGACTATGGCCTTCCGGAACTGCTGCATTTTGGCTGACCTCTCCGCCTCGGGAATAAGAGACATAAAGTTCTCCTTGTAGCGTGGGTCTAACAGTGTTACCAACCAGTAATGATTGTCGGCCAAGATGTTCTTAACGCGAGGGTCACGAGACAGGCAGCTTACCACAAAGTCATCCATGTGCGCCAGACTCTTAACAGCCATCACTTCAGGATCCAGACCAACACGATGACTGAACATGCTGTCCTCCTCCTTCTCCTCCTCCTCCTCCTCCTCATCATCTACCCTGTCCTCTGGCCAGCCACGCTGAACTGAGCATATGACTGGTATGCATGTCATATCCTCAATTTGGCCGGAGAGTTGCTCCATGTCTTCATCCTCCTCCTCGTCATAGTCCTCCACTGCACGTTGTGATGAGACGAGGCTGGGCTGTGTGTTATCACCCACACCCACTACTGTTTCTTGCTCCAACTCATCGTGTTCCGCCTGCAATGCATCATGTTTGGTTTTGAGCAGAGACCGTTTTAGAAGGCAGAGAAGCGGTATGGTGACGCTAATAATGGCGTCATCGCCGCTCACCATCTTGGTGGAGTCCTCAAAGTTTTGGAGGATGGTACATAGGTCGGACATCCATCTCCACTCCTCAGGTGTTATGTGTGGAGTTTGACCCATTTCCCGACGGCTTAGGTGATGCAGGTACTCAACAACTGCCCTCTTCTGCTCACATATCCTGATCAACATGTGCAGAGTTGAATTCCAACGCGTGGGGACATCACACACCAGTCTGTGAGCC
The DNA here is from genome assembly GCF_048569485.1 of Anomaloglossus baeobatrachus. NCBI lineage: Eukaryota > Metazoa > Chordata > Amphibia > Anura > Aromobatidae > Anomaloglossus > Anomaloglossus baeobatrachus. The sequence continues at coordinate 777,141 of NW_027444997.1, forward strand.
GGAAGATGCAAACGACGCTGAAAGCCGGCAAGGCCGGCTGAAGCAGTAGGTGACTTTCGAAAATGTGCAGACAGGCAGCGAACTTTTACCAGCAGATCAGACAGCTCTGGGTATGACTTTAGAAACCGCTGAACCACGAGGTTGAGCACATGGGCCATGCATGGAACATGTGTCAGCTGGCCTCGCCTCAAAGCCGCCACCAGGTTCCGGCCATTGTCACACACAACCTTTCCTGGCTTTAGGTTCAGAGGTGTGAGCCAGTGATCTGCATGCTGTTTTAGAGCTGTCCACACCTCTTCTGCATTGTGGGGTTTGTCACCTATGCAGATTAGCTGCAGCACAGTCTGTTGCCGCTTCGCCGAGGCAGTGCTGCAGTGCTTCCAGCTTGGGACTGGTGTGGAGGGTAAAGTGGATGAGGATGCGCAGGAGGAGGAGGAGGCTGAAGAGCATGACATTCCGGAGCTGTAGAGTGTGGGTGAAACCCTGACTGAGGTAGGGCCTGCAAACCTTGGTGTGGGAAGGACTTGTTCCGTTCCTCGCTCAAACTGGGTCCCAGCTGGGCTGGGCTGGGTCCCTACCCGGCTGGGTAGGGCGTTGTGGGGGGTTTGTCTATCTCCGTTTGAGGTGAGTTTGTTTAAGTTAGCCTTTTCTTTGGCGTTTTTTGGAGCCCTGCGGGTTGGGGAGTTGGTATCGCCCAGTAAGGCGTTCCCCGGGGGCTTGGATTGGGGTGACATTATGTCAGTGGAAAACGGAGTTGAATTTTGGATTAGGAAATCGAAAACTGATCAGAGAGGTGTGGGTAGACTAGTCCGTTTGGGGATGGTTGTGGCATCTGATATGTGCCCGTTCAAGTGTCTCGGGAATTTTCAACAGATCTGTCCGAAGGTGGATGGCCCCTTATTATGTCATGAGGATGGGTCCTTTTTATCGAGATACCAATTTGTGAGTGTTTTTAGGGCATGTTTGAAGTCGTTGGGGTTAGATCCGAAGTCTTTCGGATTGGGGCAGCGACGGAGGCCTCTATATGCGGCCTACCGGAGGAGACAGTTAAGCAGATTGGTAGGTGGAAGTCGCAGCGCTTTAAGTCGTATGTACGTCCCCAGGTGGTTGTTGGCAATTGAGGGGAAAAGGGGGGGGTATTAGGGTAGCAATGGGGGGGGGTGAGAGTGTGTGTTTTTTGTCAATTTGGTTTGGTGAGGCAATAAAATGGTGTCGTCTGTACATTTTGTATTGCAGAAGCACCCCCTCTTCCTTCCCTGGTCTGGATCCTTGGCCACTCTTATGTGTATTGGGGAGCCCGACGAGCGGACGCGAGATGGAACGGGAGACAGCTAGGTTTTGAGAAGGACCTGGCTCTCGTGCGATGGCTCGGTGTTCGGGGGTTAGGGTGGAACAGGGTGTTGCAGGAGGTGCATAGATACGCCCGGTTGGACAGACCTCCTGACATGTTAGTGTTGCATGCCGGGGGGAATGATTTGGGTGGGCGTCCTTTTCGAATCTTGATAAAGGACATCAAACATGATTTGTTACGGTTATGGGTGTCGTTTCCAGGTCTAACGATAGTCTGGTCGGAGATAGTAGCGAGAAAGAGTTGGCAGAAAGCGCGGTCAGTTGACAGGTTGAACAAGGCGCGGGCGAAGGTTAATAGGGCGATCTCGAAGTTTGTTAGTCGGAACGGGGGTATAGCAATACGGCATGTTGAGTTGGAAAGGACGGAAGAGGAATTTTGGTTGGCTGACGGGGTACACCTTAATGCGGTGGGAACTGACTTATGGGCTCTTGGCTTGCAGGGAGGTATTGAGAGGGCCCTTTGGTTGCGGGGGGTCTCAGGCACTTGAAGGGTTTCAAGGTGCCTTCGTTGTGGAGTTGTTTATTGGTGGGTCCTTGAAGTTGGTTTAAAATTGGTTCGGGGATTCATCCGGGTATGCATCCCCTCATTGGCAGAATTGATGGTCCCCTGGTGATTTTGGGGGGGAACCCCGACGGGGTATGTCGGGGCCCCTGGGGGTGTGGTTGGGGTTGACGGAGGATTAACCCTTACCATTTGGTGCTCCTGAGCCAGTGTGGTTAATGGCTGGGAGCAAGTTGAGGTTTTTTATTGCTCGGTTATGGGAATCACCAGGGTTTTGGTAGCTTCAAGGACCTTACCACATTGAAAATTTTATTGGTTATGTATTCTTGTTAATAAAATGGCTGCTATGGCCAAAATTATCCAAAGATAAATTTGTGTCTGTGTAATTACTTTTAAATAAGAAATGGGAATGGAGGTGTGGGGTATGAAAGGAAGACCGGAGTCAACAATTCCAGGGTCAAGCATGTTTATTTGCCTAAGCTTCGTTCCAGGGTAGAAAGGGTAAGAGTGCCTTTCAGAATTCGAAGTGGTCGGACTGTACGGGCCACCAAGAACTGCAGGAGAGCTTGAACATCTTCCCATGGATTTGCGACATCCTCCCTCATCAGTTACGTAGGTAAGCAGGTTCTCAGCATTGCAGCCCATTTGTTATCTTAAGTTAGTTAAGCGGGGTTAACTAACCTGTCAGTTCAGCCTCAGGTCTAAAGCAGAGGCCTGGACTCCACTCCTTACTCCTCACTCCACAACTCTCCTTAAAAACAACTGACTCCTTTTTCCTGCCCCGGGGTCTCCAGACCCCTAGGTGGGCGTTTCCTTCCGTCTGGTCCTGCCCACTGGTGTGCCTGTCTTTCCCTGGGGGAGGTGACTAGGGTTTTCTGGTTGGCTTTGTGTGACTTAGGTGAGGGAAGTTGTTATGCGGGGGCCTATGTGTGACTACCTGCAGTGTCAGGGCGTCACATATGTATGTGTGTATGTCTGCTAAAGGAATCCGCACCGTCATATTTACAAACACAAAATGTTGACTCTATGCACAGAAGAGAGTCATTCTATTTACATGATTTGTGTTTTTTTACCTTTTAAAACTATCATTAAATGTTAAGTTTTAGTTAGGGATTTATGCTTCTGTCTGTCTCTCTCCCAGTCTCTGTCATCTGTCTGTCTCTGTTTGTCTCTATCTCTATCCATGTCTGTCTGTCTCTCTATCTCTGTCTGTCTCTCTGTGTCTGTCTGTCTCTCTCTCTCTTTGTGGCTGTCTGTTTCTATGTCTGTCTGTCTCTTTTCCAGGCCTGTCTCTTTTCCAGGTCTGTCTCTTTTCCAGGTCTGTCTCTTTCCCTGTCTGTCTGTCTCTTCCCCTGTCTGTCTCTTCCCCTGTCTGTCTCTTCCCCTGTCTGTCTCTGTATTTCTTTGTCTGTCTCTGTCTTTCTCTTCCCCTGTCTGTCTCTTTCCCTGTCTCTCTCTGCCTGTCTCTCTTTGTCTCTCTCTGTCTGACTCATTCCCCGTTTGTCTCTTTCCCTGTCTATCTCTGTATTTCTTTGTCTGTCTCTATCTGTCTGTCTCTCTCTGTCTGTCTCTTCCCCTGTCTGTCTCTTTCCCTGTCGGTCTGCCTTTTCTCCTGCCTGTCTCTGTATGTTTGTCTCTGTCTGTTTCCCTATCTGCCTCTGTCTCTTTCTCTGTCTCTGTCTGTCTGCCTTTTTTCCCTGTCTATCTCTGTCTGTCTCTTTCCCTGTCTGCCTCTGTCTGTTTGTCTCTGTCTCTTTCCCTGTCTGTCTATGCCTATCTGTCTCTGTCTGTTTGTCTCTCAGTCTGTGTCTGTCTCTCTCTATCTGTCTCCCCACTGACATCATATTATCTCACACATAAGCTTCTTATACTATGAATGTCCTTTGTTCCTATAGCAACCAATCACAGCTGCTATTAATAACTTGCAGCTCCCACCTCCATTCAGTTTAATGGAGGCAGGTTTTTTGGAGAGTAACTGTAAAGCGCGGGGTTAAATATTCCTGTTAAAACATAGTCTACGACGTTCCCTGAGTCACATGAGGTGTCTGCAAAATTTTGTGTTTGTAAATATGACGGTGCGGATTCCTTTAGCAGACATACACACATACATATGTGACGCCCTGACACTGCAGGTAGTCACACATAGGCCCCCGCATAACAACTTCCCTCACCTAAGTCACACAAAGCCAACCAGAAAATCCTAGTCACCTCCCCCAGGGAAAGACAGGCACACCAGTGGGCAGGACCAGACGGAAGGAAACGCCCACCTAGGGGTCTGGAGACCCCGGGGCAGGAAAAAGGAGTCAGTTGTTTTTAAGGAAAGTTGTGGAGTGAGGAGTAAGGAGTGGAGTCCAGGCCTCTGCTTTAGACCTGAGGCTGAACTGACAGGTTAGTTAACCCCGCTTAACTAACTTAAGACAACAAATGGGCTGCAATGCTGAGAACCTGCTTACCTACGTAACTGATGAGGGAGGATGTCGCAAATCCATGGGAAGATGTTCAAGCTCTCCTGCAGTTCTTGGTGGTCCGTACAGTCCGACCACTTCGAATTCTGAAAGGCACTCTTACCCTTTCTACCCTGGAACGAAGCTTACGCAAATAAACATGCTTGACCCTGGAATTGTTGACTCCGGTCTTCCTTTCATACCCCACACCTCCATTCCCATTTCTTATTTAAAAGTAATTACACAGACACAAATTTATCTTTGGATAATTTTGGCCATAGCAGCCATTTTATTAACAAGAATACATAACCAATAAAATTTGCAATGTGGTAAGGTCCTTGAAGCTACCAAAACCCTGGTGATTCCCATAACCGAGCAATAAAAAACCTCAACTTGCTCCCAGCCGTTACCCACACTGGCTCAGGAGCACCAAATGGTAAGGGTTAATCCTCCGTCAACCCCAACCACACCCCCAGGGGCCCCGACATACCCCGTCGGGGTTCCCCCCCAAAATCACCAGGGGACCATCAATTCTGCCAATGAGGGGATCCATACCCGGATGAATCCCCGAACCAATTTTAAACCAACTTCAAGGACCCACCAATAAACAACACCACAACGAAGGCACCTTGAAACCCTTCAAGTGCCTGAGACCCCCCGCAACCAAAGGGCCCTCTCAATACCTCCCTGCAAGCCAAGAGCCCATAAGTCAGTTCCCACCGCATTAAGGTGTACCCCGTCAGCCAACCAAAATTCCTCTTCCGTCCTTTCCAACTCAACATGCCGTATTGCTATACCCCCGTTCCGACTAACAAACTTCGAGATCGCCCTATTAACCTTCGCCCGCGCCTTGTTCAACCTGTCAACAGACCGCGCTTTCTGCCAACTCTTTCTCGCTACTATCTCCGACCAGACTATCGTTAGACCTGGAAACGACACCCATAACCGTAACAAATCATGTTTGATGTCCTTTATCAAGATTCGAAAAGGACGCCCACCCAAATCATTCCCCCCGGCATGCAACACTAACATGTCAGGAGGTCTGTCCAACCGGGCGTATCTATGCACCTCCTGCAACACCCTGTTCCACCCTAACCCCCGAACACCGAGCCATCGCACGAGAGCCAGGTCCTTCTCAAAACCTAGCTGTCTCCCGTTCCATCTCGCGTCCGCTCGTCGGGCTCCCCAATACACATAAGAGTGGCCAAGGATCCAGACCAGGGAAGGAAGGGGGGGTGCTTCTGCAATACAAAATGTACAGACGACACCATTTTATTGCCTCACCAAACCAAATTGACAAAAAACACACACTCTCACCCCCACCCCCATTGCTACCCTAATACCCCCCCTTTTCCCCTCAATTGCCAACAACCACCTGGGGACGTACATACGACTTAAAGCGCTGCGACTTCCACCTACCAATCTGCTTAACTGTCTCCTCCGGTAGGCCGCATATAGAGGCCTCCGTCGCTGCCCCAATCCGAAAGACTTCGGATCTAACCCCAACGACTTCAAACATGCCCTAAAAACACTCACAAATTGGTATCTCGATAAAAAGGACCCATCCTCGTGACATAATAAGGGGCCATCCACCTTCGGACGGATCTGTTGAAAATTCCCGAGACACTTGAACGGGCACATATCAGATGCCACAACCATCCCCAAACGGACTAGTCTACCCACACCTCTCTGATCAGTTTTCGATTTCCTAATCCAAAATTCAACTCCGTTTTCCACTGACAATGTCACCCCAATCCAAGCCCCCGGGGAACGCCTTACTGGGCGATACCAACTCCCCAACCCGCAGGGCTCCAAAAAACGCCAAAGAAAAGGCTAACTTAAACAAACTCACCTCAAACGGAGATAGACAAACCCCCCACAACGCCCTACCCAGCCGGGTAGGGACCCAGCCCAGCCCAGCTGGGACCCAGTTTGAGCGAGGAACGGAACAAGTCCTTCCCACACCAAGGTTTGCAGGCCCTACCTCAGTCAGGGTTTCACCCACACTCTACAGCTCCGGAATGTCATGCTCTTCAGCCTCCTCCTCCTCCTGCGCATCCTCATCCACTTTACCCTCCACACCAGTCCCAAGCTGGAAGCACTGCAGCACTGCCTCGGCGAAGCGGCAACAGGCTGTGCTGCAGCTAATCTGCATAAGTGACAAATCCCACAATGCAGAAGAGGTGTGGACAGCTCTAAAACAGCATGCAGATCACTGGCTCACACCTCTGAACCTAAAGCCAGGAAAGGTTGTGTGTGACAATGGCCGGAACCTAGTGGCGGCTTTGAGGCGAGGCCAGCTGACACATGTTCCATGCATGGCCCATGTGCTCAACCTCGTGGTTCAGCGGTTTCTAAAGTCATACCCAGAGCTGTCTGATCTGCTGGTAAAAGTTCGCCGCCTGTCTGCACATTTTCGAAAGTCACCTACTGCTTCAGCCGGCCTTGCCGGCTTTCAGCGTCGTTTGCATCTTCCGGCTCACAGACTGGTGTGTGATGTCCTCACGCGTTGGAATTCAACTCTGCACATGTTGATCAGGATATGTGAGCAGAAGAGGGCAGTTGTTGAGTACCTGCATCACCTAAGCCGTCGGGAAATGGGTCAAACTCCACACATAACACCTGAGGAGTGGAGATGGATGTCCGACCTATGTACCATCCTCCAAAACTTTGAGGACTCCACCAAGATAATGAGCGGCGATGACGCCATTATTAGCGTCACCATACCGCTTCTCTGCCTTCTAAAACGGTCTCTGCTCAAAACCAAACATGATGCATTGCAGGCGGAACACGATGAGTTGGAGCAAGAAACAGTAGTGGGTGTGGGTGATAACACATAGCCCAGCCTCGTCTCATCACAACGTGCAGTGGAGGACTATGACGAGGAGGAAGATGAAGACATGGAGCAACTCTCCGGCCAAATTGAGGATATGACATGCATACCAGTCATATGCTCAGTTCAGCGTGGCTGGCCAGAGGACAGGGTAGATGAGGAGGAGGAGAAGGAGGAGGACAGCATGTTCAGTCATCGTGTTGGTCTGGATACTGAAGTGATGGCTGTTAAGAGTCTGGCGCACATGGATGACTTTATGGTAAGCTGCCTGTCTCGTGACCCTCGCGTTAAGAACATCTTGGCCGACAATCATTACTGGTTGGTAACACTGTTAGACCCACGCTACAAGGAGAACTTTATGTCTCTTATTCCCGAGGCGGAGAGGTCAGCCAAAATGCAGCAGTTCCGGAAGGCCATAGTCACGGAAGTAGGCAAAGCATTCCCTTCACAAAACGCTAGCATCATAATTGTAACACTATTAGTTAAAAGAAAGGGATAAAATGTAAAAAAAAACAAAATAAGGCATGACTTTTTTTTAACATCACATTTATTTTTTTTAGATTTAACCAAAGAATGTGCACATTTGTTATAATAAACAAGTGAAAAATGTTGAAAATCAGTCATCCAAAGGTGTGTAAAAAAAATATATACATATATGGTACCAATAAAAATGTCACTTTGTCTTGCAAAGAATGCAGCCCCCCAAATTATTTTTTTCCTCTGTGCGGCCCATACACCCAGCCGAGTTTGAGACCCCCTGCCTTACACTATATAGATATTATGTTCATTCCCCATCTATCTTGCTCAGGAGAGCATCTCCCTCCCCCGGCACCAAGAGCAGCTCATACTGAATTGTTACATTGACTAGTAACACTGCACACAGAAATGCACCTTAATATTCCACTGTTAACCCTTTCCTCCCAGCAGTAACACACAACTCCTCACCTTGATATCATGGTGATTTATGGTCAGAATGACTTCAATGCGATCAGTGATTTCTATTTTAGCTCTGCTCACATAGATTTTATATCCACACTCAACTATAGGCCGTTCTTCATATTTTGGGGGCTTTTAGTCAGATATACTAGTTTGTGCCTGTATAGTATTGGTGTAGATGGGTGTGTAGGGCATGGGTTACATGGCACTGTGGTGGGATACTGATGGGAGGTATTGGTGCTGTGTTTGATGCTTCTACTGGGTATTTTCCTACAAATACTGGAACAGCTCACTGCTTAGAATGATCCTTCCCAGCTCTATAATATATTATATATACCCCACAATGCAGGCTCACACACACATTTGTCTCAAGTGTGTTGTAGGGACACAGATACAGTCTTGGTCATGTGACTAAAGGCTACTTTACACACTGCGATATCGGTCCCGATATCGCTAGTGTGGGTACCCGCCCCCATCTGTTGCGCGACACGGGTAAATCGCTGCCCATGCCGCACAACACCGACCAGACCCGTCACACATACTTACCTGCCCGGCGACGTCGCTGTGACCGGCGAACCGCCTCCTTTCTAAGGGGGCGGTCCGTGCGGCGTCACAGCGACGTCACTGAGCGACCGCCCAATAGCAGCGGAGGGGCGGAGATGAGTGGCCGGAACATCCTGCCAACCTCCTTCCTTCCTCATAGCGGCTGGGAGGCAGGTAAGGAGAGGTTCCTCGTTTCTGCGGTGTCACACGGAGTGATGTGTGCTGCCGCAGGAGCGACGAACTACATCGTTACTGCTGCAGTAACGATAATCGAGAATGGAGACCCATGTCACCGATGAGCGATTTTGCACGTTTTTGCAACGATGCAAAATCGCTCATCGGTGTCACACGCAGCAACATCGCTAATGCGGCCGGATGTGCGTCACAAATTCCGTGACTCCAACGACTCCGCATTAGCGATGTCGCAGCGTGTAAAGCCCCCTTTAGTGGGAGTGGTGTACAGGGTCTTAGCAGTAAAGAGTATTCCATATTTCTGCCAGATACCCACAGAGATATTGAAATCTGAAAAAAGAGACTTCTGCTCATTGAAGGTAAGAACTGCTCACATAGCGTTCAACTCCACAGCAAACGAGTGCTCTAGCACTGGCATCTCAGCAGGGATATTCCCCTACTACACATGTGTGTCTGGGTCGCTGTGACAGTTTACAGGACATAACTCAGGGCACCTAGACAAAAGGCAGAGGGACTACTTTCTATTTCTGGTGTAGAGCTTAGTACAATATATATATATATACTATTACATGTGACACATGTACCTTGTATTACCATTATTCGCTGTATATGAACCCCTTTTCTCCGGGCATTATTTGTCTATAGCATTTTTCACGAACCTGAGGCAACTGAGAACCCTTCAGTGAAGGAATTCCACTAACCCTCACAATACCAACCAGGGGCCTCCCTGCAGTAACTCAGGTAGTTGTACCCATTCTCTTTCCGCATTCTATGTGTTCTTCTTCTTTCTTCTTTTTTTTCTTTTTTCTTCTTTTTATTTCTATCATGTAGTTCAGGGGTTTATAGATATATGTCCTGCATCTCATATTTCCTTTAGTGGTGCTTCTTACCCATTCTCATATCATTTACCCTAGTATTTCATGATCCTGAGGCGACTGAGAACCCTTTAATAAAGGAATCCTTTTTCACCTGAATTGTCAAGTGATACTTACCAGTGACTATCACGTAATGTTACAGGTAGTTCCATTTTCTTCCTCTTCTTTCTCTCCTTTCTTCTTTGTCACACGGTCCATTGTGTTATAGCCCACGTGTCATGATAACACTTGTACCATCTTTTCATTTAGATTCCACCTACAATTATTTACCGATTCCAGTTCTGGAATAGGCTTTCATCATCTACTCACTAGAATTCTCAAGTGCATAAGGTACTGAGACATATACATGTTCACACCATTATAAAGAACAAAGTATAAACATTGAGGTTTTTCTCACACCCATGTTCCTGTGTTCTTTGATATGATATGTGTTCATTTCCTTCACTATATAGGATTGCAAGTTTTCCATTTGTACCTTAATGGCAATGACGCTATACAATTGAACACATATCATCCTGTTATCCATATAGGTGTGTATTTACCTGCTTGACTATTTTTGGTTGTTTGATCCAGAATGTTTCTCCAGATAGGTCATGTGGAAATTTTCTTTCCTCAGTACAAATGTTTTCACTATGGCTTTGGAAAAATTTTTTGTATGTGCCTCATGGTCATTTGACCCATTGTACTCTCAAGTAGCAATATATTGTACTGTTATGTTGTACTATGTACTAATTACGTGTTTATATGGTTTTGTAACCCTTTATGATCTTAGATAACTTTATCCTTGATAAAGACCTAAAAACAAGGTCGAAACGTTGGATGAATTATCCTTTTGCACAAATAAAGAATTTTCAGCATTCCAAGAGTTCTTTTCTTACGTTATTAATCACTATAGTGTGCCAGAGCTATTTCTTTTGAATTGACTCTTATTTTTTCTGAGCACCTGCTATATACACAGTGAGCCAGACATATTCAATTTTCATTCAGAAGGCAGAGGGAAGCCTTAGCAGCTGAGCATATATCTTTGCTTGTGAGCATTAGAACAGGCCGGCGATTACAGGGTAACATGAAAAATGTCCAGCTTGCATTATGACTAGAACATGACAATATCCTTTTAAGTACTAACCTATGATGCGTTCCTAAGCAGTTGATGTTATATGTTCTACATTTCATTTTCTGCATACTTTACAAGTAGTAGAATTTGCTTTGATATAGGCAACTGGATTTTCACAATGAAAAGGCAAAGGATAACGCCCGAAAAAAACGCCATACATTATGTCAGTGCCATCACTGACAAACCTGGATTGACCATGAAATACGGTATGGAGAGCTGTTGTCATCGTATTAGATAGATAAGAATGATTATATGTATTGTAGAAATGTCTCCTATCATGTTCCCTAATTTTTTATTATGTCCACATCCTGGTCCCCATCTTGGACATCATAACAAACGTGCACTTTTTTGTTTAATTTACACATTGGACCATAGGAAAAATGACACTACAGCTACAGAGGTGACCGTCTGATAGCCCAGCTCGACTATCCATCTCTACTGAAGACCCTTTCAGCTTTTTGAGAGTTGGGTGGAGGACATCATCTCTGAAAATAGGGTCCCACAGCTGCACCCCATCAGTGTGAGCAGGACTCTTAGGACTCTTAGAAGAGTCAATGCTCTGAGACCATGGGGGGCGCTTAGCCCCCTCTCTTCGTCACTGAGGATGATTTCATTTTTCAGGGATTAGAGAGGGTGGTCCTTGTGGTGGACTGCAGGTATGGAGAGCTGTTGTCATCGTATTAAATAGATAAGAATGATTATATGTATTGTAGAAATGTCTCCTATCATGTTCCCTAATTTCTTATTATGTCCACATCCTGGTCCCCATCTTGGACATCATAACAAACGTGCACTTTTTTGTTTAATTTACACATTGGACCATAGGAAAAATGACACTACAGCTACAGAGGTGACCGTCTGATAGCCCAGCTCGACTATCCATCTCTACTGAAGACCCTTTCAGCTTTTTGAGAGTTGGGTGGAGAACATCATCTCTGAAAATAGGGTCCCACAGCTGCACCCCATCAGTGTGAGCAGGACTCTTAGGACTCTTAGAAGAGTCAATGCTCTGAGACCATGGGGGGCGCTTAGCCCCCTCTCTTCGTCACTGAGGATGATTTCACTTTTCAGGGAATAGAGAGGGTGGTCCTTGTGGTGGACTGCAGGTATGGAGAGCTGTTGTCATCGTATTAGATAGATAAGAATGATTATATGTATTGTAGAAATGTCTCCTATCATGTTCCCTATTTTTTTATTATGTCCACATCCTGGTCCTTATCTTGGAAATCATAACAAACGTGCACTTTTTTGTTTAATTTACACATTGGACCATAGGAAAAATGACACTACAGCTACAGAGGTGACCGTCTGATAGCCCAGCTCGACTATCCATCTCTACTGAAGACCCTTTCAGCTTTTTGAGAGTTGGGTGGAGGACATCATCTCTGAAAATAGGGTCCCACAGCTGCACCCCATCAGTGTGAGCAGGAATCTTAGGACTCTTAGAAGAGTCAATGCTCTGAGACCATGGGGGGCGCTTAGCCCCCTCTCTTCGTCACTGAGGATGATTTCATTTTTCAGGGATTAGAGAGAGTGGTCCTTGTGGTGGACTGCAGGTATGGAGAGCTGTTGTGATCGTATTAGATAGATAAGAATGATTATATGTATTGTAGAAATGTCTCCTATCATGTTCCCTAATTTTTTATTATGTCCACATCCTGGTCCCCATCTTGAACATCATAACAAACGTGCACTTTTTTGTTTAATTTACACATTGGACCATAGGAAAAATGACACTACAGCTACAGAGGTGACCGTCTGATAGCCCAGCTCGACTATCCATCTCTACTGAAGACCCTTTCAGCTTTTTGAGAGTTGGGTGGAGGACATCATCTCTGAAAATAGGGTCCCACAGCTGCACCCCATCAGTGTAAGCAGGACTCTTAGGACTCTTAGAAGAGTCAATGCTCTAAAACCATGGGGGGCGCTTAGCCCCCTCTCTTCGTCCCTGAGGATGATTTCATTTTTCAGGGATTAGAGAGGGTGGTCCTTGTGGTGGACTGCAGGTATGGAGAGCTGTTGTCATCGTATTAGATAGATAAGAATGATTATATGTATTGTAGAAATGTCTCCTATCATGTTCCCTAATTTCTTATTATGTCCACATCCTGGTCCCCATCTTGGACATCATAACAAACGTGCACTTTTTTGTTTAATTTACACATTGGACCATAGGAAAAATGACACTACAGCTACAGAGGTGACCGTCTGATAGCCCAGCTCGACTATCCATCTCTACTGAAGACCCTTTCAGCTTTTTGAGAGTTGGGTGGAGGACATCATCTCTGAAAATAGGGTCCCACAGCTTCACCCCATCAATGTGAGCAGGACTCTTAGGACTCTTAGAAGAGTCAATGCTCTGGTACCATGGGGGGCGCTTGGCCCCCTCTCTTCGTCACTGAGGATGATTTCATTTTTCAGGGATTAGAGAGGGTGGTCCTTGTGGTGGACTGCAGGTATGGAGAGCTGTTGTCATTGTATTAGATAGATAAGAATGATTATATGTATTGTAGAAATGTCTCCTATCATGTTCCCTAATTTTTTATTATGTCCACATCCTGGTCCCCATCTTGGACATCATAACAAACGTGCACTTTTTTGTTTAATTTACACATTGGACCATAGGAAAAATGACACTACAGCTACAGAGGTGACCGTCTGATAGCCCAGCTCGACTATCCATCTCTACTGAAGACCCTTTCAGCTTTTTGAGAGTTGGGTGGAGGACATCATCTCTGAAAATAGGGTCCCACAGCTGCACCCCATCAGTGTGAGCAGGACTCTTAGGACTCTTAGAAGAGTTAATGCTCTGAGACCATGGGGGCGCTTAGCCCCCTCTCTTCGTCACTGAGGATGATTTCATTTTTCAGGGATTAGAGAGGGTGGTCCTTGTGGTGGACTGCAGGTATGGAGAGCTGTTGTCATCGTATTAGATAGATAAGAATGATTATATGTATTGTAGAAATGTCTCCTATCATGTTCCCTAATTTTTTATTATGTCCACATCCTGGTCCCCATCTTGGACATCATAACAAACGTGCACTTTTTTGTTTAATTTACACATTGGACCATAGGAAAAATGACACTACAGCTACAGAGGTGACCGTCTGATAGCCCAGCTCGACTATCCATCTCTACTGAAGACCCTTTCAGCTTTTTGAGAGTTGGGTGGAGGACATCATCTCTGAAAATAGGGTCCCACAGCTGCACCCCATCAGTGTGAGCAGGACTCTTAGGACTCTTAGAAAAGTCAATGCTCTGAGACCATTGGGGGCACTTAGCCCCCTCTCTTCGTCACTGAGGATGATTTCATTTTTCAGGGATTAGAGAGGGTGGTCCTTGTGGTGGACTGCAGGTATGGAGAGCTGTTATCATCGTATTAGATAGATAAGAATGATTATATGTATTGTAGAAATGTCTCCTATCATGTTCCCTAATTTTTTATTATGTCCACATCCTGGTCCCCATCTTGGACATCATAACAAACGTGCACTTTTTTGTTTAATTTACACATTGGACCATAGGAAAATGACACTACAGCTACAGAGGTGACCGTCTGATAGCCCAGCTCGACTATCCATCTCTACTGAAGACCCTTTCAGCTTTTTGAGAGTTTGGTGGAGAACATCATCTCTGAAAATAGGGTCCCACAGCTGCACCCCATCAGTGTGAGCAGGACTCTTAGGACTCTTAGAAGAGTCAATGCTCTGAGACCATGGGGGGCGCTTAGCCCCCTCTCTTCGTCACTGAGGATGATTTCACTTTTCAGGGAATAGAGAGGGTGGTCCTTGTGGTGGACTGCAGGTATGGAGAGCTGTTGTCATCATATTAGATAGATAAGAATGATTATATGTATTGTAGAAATGTCTCCTATCATGTTCCCTAATTTTTTATTATGTCCACATCCTGGTCCCCATCTTGGACATCATAACAAACGTGCACTTTTTTGTTTAATTTACACATTGGACCATAGGAAAAATGACACTACAGCTACAGAGGTGACCGTCTGATAGCCCAGCTCGACTATCCATCTCTACTGAAGACCCTTTCAGCTTTTTGAGAGTTGGGTGGAGGACATCATCTCTGAAAATAGGGTCCCACAGCTGCACCCCATCAGTGTGAGCAGGACTCTTAGGACTCTTAGAAGAGTCAATGCTCTGAGACCATTGGGGGCACTTAGCCCCCTCTCTTCATCACTGAGGATGATTTCATTTTTCAGGGATTAGAGAGGGTGGTCCTTGTGGTGGACTGCAGCTATGGAGAGCTGTTATCATCGTATTAGATAGATAAGAATGATTACATGTATTGTAGAAATGTCTCCTATCATGTTCCCTAATTTTTTATTATGTCCACATCCTGGTCCCCATCTTGGACATCATAACAAACGTGCACTTTTTTGTTTAATTTACACATTGGACCATAGGAAAAATGACACTACAGCTACAGAGGTGACTGTCTGATAGCCCAGCTCGACTATCCATCTCTACTGAAGAACCTTTCAGCTTTTTGAGAGTTGGGTGGAGGACATCATCTCTGAAAATAGGGTCCCACAGCTGCACCCCATCAGTGTGAGCAGGACTCTTAGGACTCTTAGAAGAGTCAATGCTCTGAGACCATGGGGGCGCTTAGCCCCCTCTCTTCGTCACTGAGGATGATTTCATTTTTCAGGGATTAGAGAGGGTGGTCCTTGTAGTGGACTGCAGGTATGGAGAGCTGTTGTCATCGTATTAAATAGATAAGAATGATTATATGTATTGTAGAAATGTCTCCTATCATGTTCCCTAATTTTTTATTATGTCCACATCCTGGTCCCCATCTTGGACATCATAACAAACGTGCACTTTTTTGTTTAATTTACACATTGGACCATAGGAAAAATGACACTACAGCTACAGAGGTGACCGTCTGATAGCCCAGCTCGACTATCCATCTCTACTGAAGACCCTTTCAGCTTTTTGAGAGTTGGGTGGAGAACATCATCTCTGAAAATAGGGTCCCACAGCTGCACCCCATCAGTGTGAGCAGGACTCTTAGGACTCTTAGAAGAGTCAATGCTCTGAGACCATGGGGGGCGCTTAGCCCCCTCTCCTCGTCACTGAGGATGATTTCACTTTTCAGGGAATAGAGAGGGTGGTCCTTGTGGTGGACTGCAGGTATGGAGAGCTGTTGTCATCGTATTAAATAGATAAGAATGATTATATGTATTGTAGAAATGTCTCCTATCATGTTCCCTAATTTTTTATTATGTCCACATCCTGGTCCCCATCTTGGACATCATAACAAACGTGCACTTTTTTGTTTAATTTACACATTGGACCATAGGAAAAATGACACTACAGCTACAGAGGTGACCGTCTGATAGCCCGGCTCGACTATCCATCTCTACTGAAGACCCTTTCAGCTTTTTGAGAGTTGGGTGGAGAACATCATCTCTGAAAATAGGGTCCCACAGCTGCACCCCATCAGTGTGAGCAGGACTCTTAGGACTCTTAGAAGAGTCAATGCTCTGAGACCATGGGGGGCGCTTAGCCCCCTCTCCTCGTCACTGAGGATGATTTCACTTTTCAGGGAATAGAGAGGGTGGTCCTTGTGGTGGACTGCAGGTATGGAGAGCTGTTGTCATCGTATTAGATAGATAAGAATGATTATATGTATTGTAGAAATGTCTCCTATCATGTTCCCTATTTTTTTATTATGTCCACATCCTGGTCCCCATCTTGGAAATCATAACAAACGTGCACTTTTTTGTTTAATTTACAAATTGGACCATAGGAAAAATGACACTACAGCTACAGAGGTGACCGTCTGATAGCCCAGCTCGACTATCCATCTCTACTGAAGACCCTTTCAGCTTTTTGAGAGTTGGGTGGAGGACATCATCTCTGAAAATAGGGTCCCACAGCTGCACCCCATCAGTGTGAGCAGGAATCTTAGGACTCTTAGAAGAGTCAATGCTCTGAGACCATGGGGGGCGCTTAGCCCCCTCTCTTCGTCACTGAGGATGATTTCATTTTTCAGGGATTAGAGAGAGTGGTCCTTGTGGTGGACTGCAGGTATGGAGAGCTGTTGTGATCGTATTAGATAGATAAGAATGATTATATGTATTGTAGAATTGTCTCCTATCATGTTCCCTAATTTTTTATTATGTCCACATCCTGGTCCCCATCTTGAACATCATAACAAACGTGCACTTTTTTGTTTAATTTACACATTGGACCATAGGAAAAATGACACTACAGCTACAGAGGTGACCGTCTGATAGCCCAGCTCGACTATCCATCTCTACTGAAGACCCTTTCAGCTTTTTGAGAGTTGGGTGGAGGACATCATCTCTGAAAATAGGGTCCCACAGCTTCACCCCATCAGTGTGAGCAGGACTCTTAGGACTCTTAGAAGAGTCAATGCTCTGGTACCATGGGGGGCGCTTGGCCCCCTCTCTTCGTCACTGAGGATGATTTCATTTTTCAGGGATTAGAGAGGGTGGTCCTTGTGGTGGACTGCAGGTATGGAGAGCTGTTGTCATCGTATTAGATAGATAAGAATGATTATATGTATTGTAGAAATGTCTCCTATCATGTTCCCTAATTTTTTATTATGTCCACATCCTGGTCCCCATCTTGGACATCATAACAAACGTGCACTTTTTTGTTTAATTTACACATTGGACCATAGGAAAAATGACACTACAGCTACAGAGGTGACCGTCTGATAGCCCAGCTCGACTATCCATCTCTACTGAAGACCCTTTCAGCTTTTTGAGAGTTGGGTGGAGGACATCATCTCTGAAAATAGGGTCCCACAGCTGCACCCCATCAGTGTGAGCAGGACTCTTAGGACTCTTAGAAGAGTTAATGCTCTGAGACCATGGGGGCGCTTAGCCCCCTCTCTTCGTCACTGAGGATGATTTCATTTTTCAGGGATTAGAGAGAGTGGTCCTTGTGGTGGACTGCAGGTATGGAGAGCTGTTGTCATCGTATTAGATAGATAAGAATGATTATATGTATTGTAGAAATGTCTCCTATCATGTTCCCTAATTTTTTATTATGTCCACATCCTGGTCCCCATCTTGGACATCATAACAAACGTGCACTTTTTTGTTTAATTTACACATTGGACCATAGGAAAAATGACACTACAGCTACAGAGGTGACCGTCTGATAGCCCAGCTCGACTATCCATCTCTACTGAAGACCCTTTCAGCTTTTTGAGAGTTGGGTGGAGGACATCATCTCTGAAAATAGGGTCCCACAGCTGCACCCCATCAGTGTGAGCAGGACTCTTAGGACTCTTAGAAGAGTCAATGCTCTGAGACCATTGGGGGCACTTAGCCCCCTCTCTTCGTCACTGAGGATGATTTCATTTTTCAGGGATTAGAGAGGGTGGTCCTTGTGGTGGACTGCAGGTATGGAGAGCTGTTATCATCGTATTAGATAGATAAGAATGATTATATGTATTGTAGAAATGTCTCCTATCATGTTCCCTAATTTTTTATTATGTCCACATTCTAGTCCCCATCTTGGACATCATAACAAACGTGCACTTTTTTGTTTAATTTACACATTGGACCATAGGAAAAATGACACTACAGCTACAGAGGTGACCGTCTGATAGCCCAGCTCGACAATCCATCTCTACTGAAGACCCTTTCAGCTTTTTGAGAGTTGGGTGGAGGACATCATCTCTGAAAATAGGGTCCCACAGCTGCACTTCATCAGTGTGAGCAGGACTCTTAGGACTCTTAGAAGAGTCAATGCTCTGAGACCATGGGGGGCGCTTAGCCCCCTCTCTTCGTCACTGAGGATGATTTCATTTTTCAGGGATTAGAGAGGGTGGTCCTTGTGGTGGACTGCAGGTATGGAGAGCTGTTGTCATCGTATTAAATAGATAAGAATGATTATATGTATTGTAGAAATGTCTCCTATCATGTTCCCTAATTTTTTATTATGTCCACATCCTGGTCCCCATCTTGGACATCATAACAAACGTGCACTTTTTTGTTTAATTTACACATTGGACCATAGGAAAAATGACACTACAGCTACAGAGGTGACCGTCTGATAGCCCAGCTCGACTATCCATCTCTACTGAAGACCCTTTCAGCTTTTTGAGAGTTGGGTGGAGAACATCATCTCTGAAAATAGGGTCCCACAGCTGCACCCCATCAGTGTGAGCAGGACTCTTAGGACTCTTAGAAGAGTCAATGCTCTGAGACCATGGGGGGCGCTTAGCCCCCTCTCTTCGTCACTGAGGATGATTTCACTTTTCAGGGAATAGAGAGGGTGGTCCTTGTGGTGGACTGCAGGTATGGAGAGCTGTTGTCATCGTATTAAATAGATAAGAATGATTATATGTATTGTAGAAATGTCTCCTATCATGTTCCCTATTTTTTTATTATGTCCACATCCTGGTCCCCATCGTGGAAATCATAACAAACGTGCACTTTTTTGTTTAATTTACACATTGGACCATAGGAAAAATGACACTACAGCTACAGAGGTGACCGTCTGGTAGCCCAGCTCGACTATCCATCTCTACTGAAGACCCTTTCAGCTTTTTGAGAGTTGGGTGGAGGACATCATCTCTGAAAATAGGGTCCCACAGCTGCACTTCATCAGTGTGAGCAGGACTCTTAGGACTCTTAGAAGAGTCAATGCTCTGAGACCATGGGGGGCGCTTAGCCCCCTCTCTTCGTCACTGAGGATGATTTCATTTTTCAGGGATTAGAGAGGGTGGTCCTTGTGGTGGACTGCAGGTATGGAGAGCTGTTGTCATCGTATTAAATAGATAAGAATGATTATATGTATTGTAGAAATGTCTCCTATCATGTTCCCTAATTTTTTATTATGTCCACATCCTGGTCCCCATCTTGGACATCATAACAAACGTGCACTTTTTTGTTTAATTTACACATTGGACCATAGGAAAAATGACACTACAGCTACAGAGGTGACCGTCTGATAGCCCAGCTCGACTATCCATCTCTACTGAAGACCCTTTCAGCTTTTTGAGAGTTGGGTGGAGAACATCATCTCTGAAAATAGGGTCCCACAGCTGCACCCCATCAGTGTGAGCAGGACTCTTAGGACTCTTAGAAGAGTCAATGCTCTGAGACCATGGGGGGCGCTTAGCCCCCTCTCTTCGTCACTGAGGATGATTTCACTTTTCAGGGAATAGAGAGGGTGGTCCTTGTGGTGGACTGCAGGTATGGAGAGCTGTTGTCATCGTATTAAATAGATAAGAATGATTATATGTATTGTAGAAATGTCTCCTATCATGTTCCCTATTTTTTTATTATGTCCACATCCTGGTCCCCATCGTGGAAATCATAACAAACGTGCACTTTTTTGTTTAATTTACACATTGGACCATAGGAAAAATGACACTACAGCTACAGAGGTGACCGTCTGGTAGCCCAGCTCGACTATCCATCTCTACTGAAGACCCTTTCAGCTTTTTGAGAGTTGGGTGGAGGACATCATCTCTGAAAATAGGGTCCCACAGCTGCACCCCATCAGTGTGAGCAGGACTCTTAGGACTCTTAGAAGAGTCAATGTTTTGAGACCATGGGGGGCGCTTAGCCCCCTCTCTTCGTCACTGAGGATGATTTCATTTTTCAGGGATTAGAGAGAGTGGTCCTTGTGGTGGACTGCAGGTATGGAGAGCTGTTGTGATCGTATTAGATAGATAAGAATGATTATATGTATTGTAGAAATGTCTCCTATCATGTTCCCTAATTTTTTATTATGTCCACATCCTGGTCCCCATCTTGGACATCATAACAAACGTGCACTTTTTTGTTTAATTTACACATTGGACCATAGGAAAAATGACACTACAGCTACAGAGGTGACCGTCTGATAGCCCAGCTCGACTATCCATCTCTACTGAAGACCCTTTCAGCTTTTTGAGAGTTGGGTGGAGGACATCATCTCTGAAAATAGGGTCCCACAGCTGCACCCCATCAGTGTGAGCAGGACTCTTAGGACTCTTAGAAGAGTTAATGCTCTGAGACCATGGGGGCGCTTAGTCCCCTCTCTTCGTCACTGAGGATGATTTCATTTTTCAGGGATTAGAGAGAGTGGTCCTTGTGGTGGACTGCAGGTATGGAGAGCTGTTGTCATCGTATTAGATAGATAAGAATGATTATATGTATTGTAGAAATGTCTCCTATCATGTTCCCTAATTTTTTATTATGTCCACATCCTGGTCCCCATCTTGGACATCATAACAAACGTGCACTTTTTTGTTTAATTTACACATTGAACCATAGAAAAAATGACACTACAGCTACAGAGGTGACCGTCTGATAGCCCAGCTCGACTATCCATCTCTACTGAAGACCCTTTCAGCTTTTTGAGAGTTGGGTGGAGGACATCATCTCTGAAAATAGGGTCCCACAGCTGCACCCCATCAGTGTGAGCAGGACTCTTAGGACTCTTAGAAGAGTTAATGCTCTGAGACCATGGGGGCGCTTAGCCCCCTCTCTTCGTCACTGAGGATGATTTCATTTTTCAGGGATTAGAGAGGGTGGTCCTTGTGGTGGACTGCAGGTATGGAGAGCTGTTGTCATCGTATTAGATAGATAAGAATGATTATATGTATTGTAGAAATGTCTCCTATCATGTTCCCTAATTTTTTATTATGTCCACATCCTGGTCCCCATCTTGGACATCATAACAAACGTGCACTTTTTTGTTTCATTTACACATTGGACCATAGGAAAAATGACACTACAGCTACAGAGGTGACCGTCTGATAGCCCAGCTCGACTATCCATCTCTACTGAAGACCCTTTCAGCTTTTTGAGAGTTGGGTGGAGGACATCATCTCTTAAAATAGGGTCCCACAGCTGCACCCCATCAGTGTAAGCAGGACTCTTAGGACTCTTAGAAGAGTCAATGCTCTAAAACCATGGGGGGCGCTTAGCCCCCTCTCTTCGTCCCTGAGGATGATTTCATTTTTCAGGGATTAGAGAGGGTGGTCCTTGTGGTGGACTGCAGGTATGGAGAGCTGTTGTCATCGTATTAGATAGATAAGAATGATTATATGTATTGTAGAAATGTCTCCTATCATGTTCCCTAATTTTTTATTATGTCCACATCCTGGTCCCCATCTTGGACATCATAACAAACGTGCACTTTTTTGTTTAATTTACACATTGGACCATAGGAAAAATGACACTACAGCTACAGAGGTGACCGTCTGATAGCCCAGCTCGACTATCCATCTCTACTGAAGACCCTTTCAGCTTTTTGAAAGTTGGGTGGAGGACATCATCTCTGAAAATAGGGTCCCACAGCTGCACCCCATCAGTGTGAGCAGGACTCTTAGGACTCTTAGAAGAGTTAATGCTCTGAGACCATGGGGGCGCTTAGCCCCCTCTCTTCGTCACTGAGGATGATTTCATTTTTCAGGGATTAGAGAGAGTGGTCCTTGTGGTGGACTGCAGGTATGGAGAGCTGTTGTCATCGTATTAGATAGATAAGAATGATTATATGTATTGTAGAAATGTCTCCTATCATGTTCCCTAATTTTTTATTATGTCCACATCCTGGTCCCCATCTTGGACATCATAACAAACGTGCACTTTTTTGTTTAATTTACACATTGAACCATAGGAAAAATGACACTACAGCTACAGAGGTGACCGTCTGATAGCCCAGCTCGACTATCCATCTCTACTGAAGACCCTTTCAGCTTTTTGAGAGTTGGGTGGAGGACATCATCTCTGAAAATAGGGTCCCACAGCTGCACCCCATCAGTGTGAGCAGGACTCTTAGGACTCTTAGAAGAGTTAATGCTCTGAGACCATGGGGGCGCTTAGCCCCCTCTCTTCGTCACTGAGGATGATTTCATTTTTCAGGGATTAGAGAGGGTGGTCCTTGTGGTGGACTGCAGGTATGGAGAGCTGTTGTCATCGTATTAGATAGATAAGAATGATTATATGTATTGTAGAAATGTCTCCTATCATGTTCCCTAATTTTTTATTATGTCCACATCCTGGTCCCCATCTTGGACATCATAACAAACGTGCACTTTTTTGTTTAATTTACACATTGGACCATAGGAAAAATGACACTACAGCTACAGAGGTGACCGTCTGATAGCCCAGCTCGACTATCCATCTCTACTGAAGACCCTTTCAGCTTTTTGAGAGTTGGGTGGAGGACATCATCTCTTAAAATAGGGTCCCACAGCTGCACCCCATCAGTGTAAGCAGGACTCTTAGGACTCTTAGAAGAGTCAATGCTCTGAGACCATTGGGGGCACTTAGCCCCCTCTCTTCATCACTGAGGATGATTTCATTTTTCAGGGATTAGAGAGGGTGGTCCTTGTGGTGGACTGCAGATATGGAGAGCTGTTATCATCGTATTAGATAGATAAGAATGATTATATGTATTGTAGAAATGTCTCCTATCATGTTCCCTAATTTTTTATTATGTCCACATCCTGGTCCCCATCTTGGACATCATAACAAACGTGCACTTTTTTGTTTAATTTACACATTGGACCATAGGAAAAATGACACTACAGCTACAGAGGTGACCGTCTGATAGCCCAGCTCGACTATCCATCTCTACTGAAGACCCTTTCAGCTTTTTGAGAGTTGGGTGGAGAACATCATCTCTGAAAATAGGGTCCCACAGCTGCACCCCATCAGTGTGAGCAGGACTCTTAGGACTCTTAGAAGAGTCAATGCTCTGAGACCATGGGGGGCGCTTAGCCCCCTCTCTTCGTCACTGAGGATGATTTCACTTTTCAGGGAATAGAGAGGGTGGTCCTTGTGGTGGACTGCAGGTATGGAAAGCTGTTGTCATCGTATTAGATAGATAAGAATGATTATATGTATTGTAGAAATGTCTCCTATCATGTTCCCTATTTTTTTATTATGTCCACATCCTGGTCCCCATCTTGGAAATCATAACAAACGTGCACTTTTTTGTTTAATTTACACATTGGACCATAGGAAAAATGACACTACAGCTACAGAGGTGACCGTCTGATAGCCCAGCTCGACTATCCATCTCTACTGAAGACCCTTTCAGCTTTTTGAGAGTTGGGTGGAGGACATCATCTCTGAAAATAGGGTCCCACAGCTGCACCCCATCAGTGTGAGCAGGAATCCTAGGACTCTTAGAAGAGTCAATGCTCTGAGACCATGGGGGGCGCTTAGCCCCCTCTCTTCGTCACTGAGGATGATTTCATTTTTCAGGGATTAGAGAGAGTGGTCCTTGTGGTGGACTGCAGGTATGGAGAGCTGTTGTGATCGTATTAGATAGATAAGAATGATTATATGTATTGTAGAAATGTCTCCTATCATGTTCCCTAATTTTTTATTATGTCCACATCCTGGTCCCCATCTTGGACATCATAACAAACGTGCACTTTTTTGTTTAATTTACACATTGGACCATAGGAAAAATGACACTACAGCTACAGAGGTGACCGTCTGATAGCCCAGCTCGACTATCCATCTCTACTGAAGACCCTTTCAGCTTTTTGAGAGTTGGGTGGAGGACATCATCTCTGAAAATAGGGTCCCACAGCTGCACCCCATCAATGTGAGCAGGACTCTTAGGACTCTTAGAAGAGTCAATGCTCTGAGACCATTGGGGGCACTTAGCCCCCTCTCTTCATCACTGAGGATGATTTCATTTTTCAGGGATTAGAGAGGGTGGTCCTTGTGGTGGACTGCAGATATGGAGAGCTGTTATCATCGTATTAGATAGATAAGAATGATTATATGTATTGTAGAAATGTCTCCTATCATGTTCCCTAATTTTTTATTATGTCCACATCCTGGTCCCCATCTTGGACATCATAACAAACGTGCACTTTTTTGTTTAATTTACACATTGGACCATAGGAAAAATGACACTACAGCTACAGAGGTGACCGTCTGATAGCCCAGCTCGACTATCCATCTCTACTGAAGACCCTTTCAGCTTTTTGAGAGTTGGGTGGAGGACATCATCTCTGAAAATAGGGTCCCACAGCTGCACCCCATCAGTGTGAGCAGGACTCTTAGGACTCTTAGAAGAGTCAATGCTCTGAGACCATGGGGGGCGATTAGCCCCCTCTCTTCGTCACTGAGGATGATTTCATTTTTCAGGGATTAGAGAGGGTGGTCCTTGTGGTGGACTGCAGGTATGGAGAGCTGTTGTCATCGTATTAGATAGATAAGAATGATTAAATGTATTGTAGAAATGTCTCCTATCATGTTCCCTAATTTTTTATTATGTCCACATCCTGGTCCCCATCTTGGACATCATAACAAACGTGCACTTTTTTGTTTAATTTACACATTGGACCATAGGAAAAATGACACTACAGCTACAGAGGTGACCGTCTGATAGCCCAGCTCGACTATCCATCTCTACTGAAGACCCTTTCAGCTTTTTGAGAGTTGGGTAGAGAACATCATCTCTGAAAATAGGGTCCCACAGCTGCACCCCATCAGTGTGGTCAGGACTCTTAGGACTCTTAGAAGAGTCAATGCTCTGAGACCATGGAGGGCGCTTAGCCCCCTCTCTTCGTCACTGAGGATGATTTCACTTTTCAGGGATTAGAGAGAGTGGTCCTTGTGGTGGACTGCAGGTATGGAGAGCTGTTGTGATCGTATTAGATAGATAAGAATGATTATATGTATTGTAGAAATGTCTCCTATCATGTTCCCTAATTTTTTATTATGTCCACATCCTGGTCCCCATCTTGAACATCATAACAAACGTGCACTTTTTTGTTTAATTTACACTTTGGACCATAGGAAAAATGACACTACAGCTACAGAGGTGACCGTCTGATAGCCCAGCTCGACTATCCATCTCTACTGAAGACCCTTTCAGCTTTTTGAGAGTTGGGTGGAGGACATCATCTCTGAAAATAGGGTCCCACAGCTTCACCCCATCAGTGTGAGCAGGACTCTTAGGACTCTTAGAAGAATCAATGCTCTGGTACCATGGGGGGCGCTTGGCCCCCTCTCTTCGTCACTGAGGATGATTTCATTTTTCAGGGATTAGAGAGGGTGGTCCTTGTGGTGGACTGCAGGTATGGAGAGCTGTTGTCATCGTATTAGATAGATAAGAATGATTATATGTATTGTAGAAATGTCTCCAATCATGTTCCCTAATTTTTTATTATGTCCACATCCTGGTCCCCATCTTGGACATCATAACAAACGTGCACTTTTTTGTTTAATTTACACATTGGACCATAGGAAAAATGACACTACAGCTACAGAGGTGACCGTCTGATAGCCCAGCTCGACTATCCATCTCTACTGAAGACCCTTTCAGCTTTTTAAGAGTTGGGTGGAGGACATCATCTCTGAAAATAGGGTCCCACAGCTGCACCCCATCAGTGTGAGCAGGACTCTTAGGACTCTTAGAAGAGTCAATGCTCTGAGACCATTGGGGGCACTTAGCCCCCTCTCTTCGTCACTGAGGATGATTTCATTTTTCAGGGATTAGAGAGGGTGGTCCTTGTGGTGGACTGCAGGTATGGAGAGCTGTTATCATCGTATTAGATAGATAAGAATGATTATATGTATTGTAGAAATGTCTCCTATCATGTTCCCTAATTTTTTATTATGTCCACATCCTGGTCCCCATCTTGGACATCATAACAAACGTGCACTTTTTTGTTTAATTTACACATTGGACCATAGGAAAAATGACACTACAGCTACAGAGGTGACCGTCTGATAGCCCAGCTCGACAATCCATCTCTACTGAAGACCCTTTCAGCTTTTTGAGAGTTGGGTGGAGGACATCATCTCTGAAAATAGGGTCCCACAGCTGCACCCCATCAGTGTGAGCAGGACTCTTAGGACTCTTAGAAGAGTCAATGCTCTGAGACCATGGGGGGCGCTTAGCCCCCTCTCTTCGTCACTGAGGATGATTTCATTTTTCAGGGATTAGAGAGGGTGGTCCTTGTGGTGGACTGCAGGTATGGAGAGCTGTTGTCATCGTATTAGATAGATAAGAATGATTATATGTATTGTAGAAATGTCTCCTATCATGTTCCCTAATTTTTTATTATGTCCACATCCTGGTCCCCATCTTGGACATCATAACAAACGTGCACTTTTTTGTTTAATTTACACATTGGACCATAGGAAAAATGACACTACAGCTACAGAGGTGACCGTCTGATAGCCCAGCTCGACTATCCATCTCTACTGAAGACCCTTTCAGCTTTTTGAGAGTTGGGTAGAGAACATCATCTCTGAAAATAGGGTCCCACAGCTGCACCCCATCAGTGTGAGCAGGACTCTTAGGACTCTTAGAAGAGTCAATGCTCTGAGACCATGGAGGGCGCTTAGCCCCCTCTCTTCATCACTGAGGATGATTTCACTTTTCAGGGATTAGAGAGAGTGGTCCTTGTGGTGGACTGCAGGTATGGAGAGCTGTTGTGATCGTATTAGATAGATAAGAATGATTATATGTATTGTAGAAATGTCTCCTATCATGTTCCCTAATTTTTTATTATGTCCACATCCTGGTCCCCATCTTGAACATCATAACAAACGTGCACTTTTTTGTTTAATTTACACATTGGACCATAGAAAAAATGACACTACAGCTACAGAGGTGACCGTCTGATAGCCCAGCTCGACTATCCATCTCTCCTGAAGACCCTTTCAGCTTTTTGAGAGTTGGGTGGAGGACATCATCTCTGAAAATAGGGTCCCACAGCTGCACCCCATCAGTGTGAGCAGGACTCTTAGGACTCTTAGAAGAGTTAATGCTCTGAGACCATGGGGGCGCTTAGCCCCCTCTCTTCGTCACTGAGGATGATTTCATTTTTCAGGGATTAGAGAGGGTGGTCCTTGTGGTGGACTGCAGGTATGGAGAGCTGTTGTCATCGTATTAGATAGATAAGAATGATTATATGTATTGTAGAAATGTCTCCTATCATGTTCCCTAATTTTTTATTATGTCCACATCCTGGTCCCCATCTTGGACATCATAACAAACGTGCACTTTTTTGTTTAATTTACACATTGGACCATAGGAAAAATGACACTACAGCTACAGAGGTGACCGTCTGATAGCCCAGCTCGACTATCCATCTCTACTGAAGACCCTTTCAGCTTTTTGAGAGTTGGGTGGAGGACATCATCTCTGAAAATAGGGTCCCACAGCTGCACCCCATCAGTGTGAGCAGGACTCTTAGGACTCTTAGAAGAGTCAATGCTCTGAGACCATTGGGGGCACTTAGCCCCCTCTCTTCATCACTGAGGATGATTTCATTTTTCAGGGATTAGAGAGGGTGGTCCTTGTGGTGGACTGCAGATATGGAGAGCTGTTATCATCGTATTAGATAGATAAGAATGATTATATGTATTGTAGAAATGTCTCCTATCATGTTCCCTAATTTTTTATTATGTCCACATCCTGGTCCCCATCTTGGACATCATAACAAACGTGCACTTTTTTGTTTAATTTACACATTGGACCATAGGAAAAATGACACTACAGCTACAGAGGTGACCGTCTGATAGCCCAGCTCGACTATCCATCTCTACTGAAGACCCTTTCAGCTTTTTGAGAGTTGGGTGGAGGACATCATCTCTGAAAATAGGGTCCCACAGCTGCACCCCATCAGTGTGAGCAGGACTCTTAGGACTCTTAGAAGAGTCAATGCTCTGAGACCATGGGGGGCGCTTAGCCCCCTCTCTTCGTCACTGAGGATGATTTCATTTTTCAGAGATTAGAGAGGGTGGTCCTTGTGGTGGACTGCAGGTATGGAGAGCTGTTGTCATCGTATTAAATAGATAAGAATGATTATATGTATTGTAGAAATGTCTCCTATCATGTTCCCTAATTTTTTATTATGTCCACATCCTGGTCCCCATCTTGGACATCATAACAAACGTGCACTTTTTTGTTTAATTTACACATTGGACCATAGGAAAAATGACACTACAGCTACAGAGGTGACCGTCTGATAGCCCAGCTCGACTATCCATCTCTACTGAAGACCCTTTCAGCTTTTTGAGAGTTGGGTGGAGAACATCATCTCTGAAAATAGGGTCCCACAGCTGCACCCCATCAGTGTGAGCAGGACTCTTAGGACTCTTAGAAGAGTCAATGCTCTGAGACCATGGGGGGCGCTTAGCCCCCTCTCTTCGTCACTGAGGATGATTTCACTTTTCAGGGAATAGAGAGGGTGGTCCTTGTGGTGGACTGCAGGTATGGAGAGCTGTTGTCATCGTATTACATAGATAAGAATGATTATATGTATTGTAGAAATGTCTCCTATCATGTTCCCTATTTTTTTATTATGTCCACATCCTGGTCCCCATCTTGGAAATCATAACAAACGTGCACTTTTTTGTTTAATTTACACATTGGACCATAGGAAAAATGACACTACAGCTACAGAGGTGACCGTCTGATAGCCCAGCTCGACTATCCATCTCTACTGAAGACCCTTTCAGCTTTTTGAGAGTTGGGTGGAGGACATCATCTCTGAAAATAGGGTCCCACAGCTGCACCCCATCAGTGTGAGCAGGAATCTTAGGACTCTTAGAAGAGTCAATGCTCTGAGACCATGGGGGGCGCTTAGCCCCCTCTCTTCGTCACTGAGGATGATTTCATTTTTCAGGGATTAGAGAGAGTGGTCCTTGTGGTGGACTGCAGGTATGGAGAGCTGTTGTGATCGTATTAGATAGATAAGAATGATTATATGTATTGTAGAAATGTCTCCTATCATGTTCCCTAATTTTTTATTATGTCCACATCCTGGTCCCCATCTTGAACATCATAACAAACGTGCACTTTTTTGTTTAATTTACACATTGGACCATAGGAAAAATGACACTACAGCTACAGAGGTGACCATCTGATAGCCCAGCTTGACTATCCATCTCTACTGAAGACCCTTTCAGCTTTTTGAGAGTTGGGTGGAGGACATCATCTCTGAAAATAGGGTCCCACAGCTGCACCCCATCAGTGTAAGCAGGACTCTTAGGACTCTTAGAAGAGTCAATGCTCTAAAACCATGGGGGGCGCTTAGCCCCCTCTCTTCGTCCCTGAGGATGATTTCATTTTTCAGGGATTAGAGAGGGTGGTCCTTGTGGTGGACTGCAGGTATGGAGAGCTGTTGTCATCGTATTAGATAGATAAGAATGATTATATGTATTGTAGAAATGTCTCCTATCATGTTCCCTAATTTTTTATTATGTCCACATCCTGGTCCCCATCTTGGACATCATAACAAATGTGCACTTTTTTGTTTAATTTACACATTGGACCATAGGAAAAATGACACTACAGCTACAGAGGTGACCGTCTGATAGCCCAGCTCGACTATCCATCTCTACTGAAGACCCTTTCAGCTTTTTGAGAGTTGGGTGGAGGACATCATCTCTGAAAATAGGGTCCCACAGCTGCACCCCATCAGTGTGAGCAGGACTCTTAGGACTCTTAGAAGAGTCAATGCTCTGAGACCATTGGGGGCACTTAGCCCCCTCTCTTCATCACTGAGGATGATTTCATTTTTCAGGGATTAGAGAGGGTGGTCCTTGTGGTGGACTGCAGATATGGAGAGCTGTTATCATCGTATTAGATAGATAAGAATGATTATATGTATTGTAGAAATGTCTCCTGTTTGGTGGAGATGATATTTAATAAAATAAGTAGAAATCCACTAAAAGTTTTGTTTGGTTATCTTGCAATCCCGAGATAATCGTCTCCATGCTCCAAATCCATTTTAAAGCCATTTTTAAGGCATTTCGCGCATACATGAAATGAACACATTTTTCTCCAAAACTATAACAGATGCAAGCTTGTCCTGTTTGGTGGAGATGATATTTAATAAAATAAGTAGAAATCCACTAAAAGTTTTGTTTGGTTATCTTGCAATCCCGAGATAATCGTCTCCATGCTCCAAATCCATTTTAAAGCCATTTTTAAGGCATTTCGCGCATACATGAAATGAACACATTTTTCTCCAAAACTATAACAGATGCAAGCTTGTCCTGTTTGGTGGAGATGATATTTAATAAAATAAGTAGAAATCCACTAAAAGTTTTGTTTGGTTATCTTGCAATCCCGAGATAATCGTCTCCATGCTCCAAATCCATTTTAAAGCCATTTTTAAGGCATTTCGCGCATACATGAAATGAACACATTTTTCTCCAAAACTATAACAGATGCAAGCTTGTCCTGTTTGGTGGAGATGATATTTAATAAAATAAGTAGAAATCCACTAAAAGTTTTGTTTGGTTATCTTGCAATCCCGAGATAATCGTCTCCATGCTCCAAATCCATTTAAAAGCCATTTCAAAGGCATTTTGCGCATACATGAAATGAACACATTTTTCTCCAAAACTATAACACATGCAAGCTTGTCCTGTTTGGTGGAGATGATATTTAATAAAATAAGTAGAAATCCACTAAAAGTTTTGTTTGGTTATCTTGCAATCCCGAGATAATCGTCTCCATGCTCCAAATCCATTTTAAAGCCATTTTTAAGGCATTTCGCGCATACATGAAATGAACACATTTTTCTCCAAAACTATAACAGATGCAAGCTTGTCCTGTTTGGTGGAGATGATATTTCATAAAATAAGTAGAAATCCACTAAAAGTTTTGTTTGGTTATCTTGCAATCCCGAGATAATCGTCTCCATGCTCCAAATCCATTTTAAAGCCATTTTTAAGGCATTTCGCGCATACATGAAATGAACACATTTTTCTCCAAAACTATAACAGATGCAAGCTTGTCCTGTTTGGTGGAGATGATATTTAATAAAATAAGTAGAAATCCATTAAAAGTTTTGTTTGGTTATCTTGCAATCCCGAGATAATCGTCTCCATGCTCCAAATCCATTTTAAAGCCATTTTTAAGGCATTTCGCGCATACATGAAATGAACACATTTTTCTCCAAAACTATAACAGATGCAAGCTTGTCCTGTTTGGTGGAGATGATATTTAATAAAATAAGTAGAAATCCACTAAAAGTTTTGTTTGGTTATCTTGCAATCCCGAGATAATCGTCTCCATGCTCCAAATCCATTTTAAAGCCATTTCAAAGGCATTTTGCGCATACATGAAATGAACACATTTTTCTCCAAAACTATAACACATGTAAGCTTGTCCTGTTTGGTGGAGATGATATTTAATAAAATAAGTAGAAATCCACTAAAAGTTTTGTTTGGTTATCTTGCAATCCCGAGATAATCGTCTCCATGCTCCAAATCCATTTTAAAGCCATTTTTAAGGCATTTCGCGCATACATGAAATGAACACATTTTTCTCCAAAACTATAACAGATGCAAGCTTGTCCTGTTTGGTGGAGATGATATTTAATAAAATAAGTAGAAATCCACTAAAAGTTTTGTTTGGTTATCTTGCAATCCCGAGATAATCGTCTCCATGCTCCAAATCCATTTTAAAGCCATTTTTAAGGCATTTCGCGCATACATGAAATGAACACATTTTTCTCCAAAACTATAACAGATGCAAGCTTGTCCTGTTTGGTGGAGATGATATTTAATAAAATAAG
Source organism: Anomaloglossus baeobatrachus (assembly GCF_048569485.1). NCBI lineage: Eukaryota > Metazoa > Chordata > Amphibia > Anura > Aromobatidae > Anomaloglossus > Anomaloglossus baeobatrachus. Next base: position 809,446 of record NW_027444997.1, read on the forward strand.
TAGAAATCCACTAAAAGTTTTTTTGGTTATCTTGCAATCCCGAGATAATCGTCTCCATGCTCCAAATCCATTTTAAAGCCATTTTTAAGGCATTTCGCGCATACATGAAATGAACACATTTTTCTCCAAAACTATAACAGATGCAAGCTTGTCCTGTTTGGTGGAGATGATATTTAATAAAATAAGTAGAAATCCACTAAAAGTTTTGTTTGGTTATCTTGCAATCCCGAGATAATCGTCTCCATGCTCCAAATCCATTTTAAAGCCATTTCAAAGGCATTTTGCGCATACATGAAATGAACACATTTTTCTCCAAAACTATAACACATGCAAGCTTGTCCTGTTTGGTGGAGATGATATTTAATAAAATAAGTAGAAATCCACTAAAAGTTTTGTTTGGTTATCTTGCAATCCCGAGATAATCGTCTCCATGCTCCAAATCCATTTTAAAGCCATTTTTAAGGCATTTCGCGCATACATGAAATGAACACATTTTTCTCCAAAACTATAACAGATGCAAGCTTGTCCTGTTTGGTGGAGATGATATTTAATAAAATAAGTAGAAATCCACTAAAAGTTTTGTTTGGTTATCTTGCAATCCCGAGATAATCGTCTCCATGCTCCAAATCCATTTTAAAGCCATTTTTAAGGCATTTCGCGCATACATGAAATGAACACATTTTTCTCCAAAACTATAACAGATGCAAGCTTGTCCTGTTTGGTGGAGATGATATTTAATAAAATAAGTAGAAATCCACTAAAAGTTTTGTTTGGTTATCTTGCAATCCCGAGATAATCGTCCCCATGCTCCAAATCCATTTTAAAGCCATTTTTAAGGCATTTCGCGCATACATGAAATGAACACATTTTTCTCCAAAACTATAACAGATGCAAGCTTGTCCTGTTTGGTGGAGATGATATTTAATAAAATAAGTAGAAATCCACTAAAAGTTTTGTTTGGTTATCTTGCAATCCCGAGATAATCGTCTCCATGCTCCAAATCCATTTTAAAGCCATTTTTAAGGCATTTCGCGCATACATGAAATGAACACATTTTTCTCCAAAACTATAACAGATGCAAGCTTGTCCTGTTTGGTGGAGATGATATTTAATAAAATAAGTAGAAATCCACTAAAAGTTTTGTTTGGTTATCTTGCAATCCCGAGATAATCGTCTCCATGCTCCAAATCCATTTTAAAGCCATTTCAAAGGCATTTTGCGCATACATGAAATGAACACATTTTTCTCCAAAACTATAACACATGCAAGCTTGTACTGTTTGGTGGAGATGATATTTAATAAAATAAGTAGAAATCCACTAAAAGTTTTGTTTGGTTATCTTGCAATCCCGAGATAATCGTCTCCATGCTCCAAATCCATTTTAAAGCCATTTTTAAGGCATTTCGCGCATACATGAAATGAACACATTTTTCTCCAAAACTATAACAGATGCAAGCTTGTCCTGTTTGGTGGAGATGATATTTAATAAAATAAGTAGAAATCCACTAAAAGTTTTGTTTGGTTATCTTGCAATCCCGAGATAATCGTCTCCATGCTCCAAATCCATTTTAAAGCCATTTTTAAGGCATTTCGCACATACATGAAATGAACACATTTTTCTCCAAAACTATAACAGATGCAAGCTTGTCCTGTTTGGTGGAGATGATATTTAATAAAATAAGTAGAAATCCACTAAAATTTTTGTTTGGTTATCTTGCAATCCCGAGATAATCGTCTCCATGCTCCAAATCCATTTTAAAGCCATTTTTAAGGCATTTCGCGCATACATGAAATGAACACATTTTTCTCCAAAACTATAACAGATGCAAGCTTGTCCTGTTTGGTGGAGATGATATTTAATAAAATAAGTAGAAATCCACTAAAAGTTTTGTTTGGTTATATTGCAATCCCGAGATAATCGTCTCCATGCTCCAAATCCATTTTAAAGCCATTTTTAAGGCATTTCGCGCATACATGAAATGAACACATTTTTCTCCAAAACTATAACAGATGCAAGCTTGTCCTGTTTGGTGGAGATGATATTTAATAAAATAAGTAGAAATCCACTAAAAGTTTTGTTTGGTTATCTTGCAATCCCGAGATAATCGTCTCCATGCTCCAAATCCATTTTAAAGCCATTTTTAAGGCATTTCGCGCATACATGAAATGAACACATTTTTCTGCAAAACTATAACAGATGCAAGCTTGTCCTGTTTGGTGGAGATAATATTTAATAAAATAAGTAGAAATCTACTAAAAGTTTCGTTTGTTTATATTGCCATCCTGAGATAATCGTCTCCATGCTCCAAATCCATTTTGAAGCCATTTCAAAGGCATTTTGCGCATACATGAAATGAACACATTTTTCTCCAAAACTATAACACATGCAAGCTTGTCCTGTTTGGTGGAGATGATATTTAATAAAATAAGTAGAAATCCACTAAAAGTTTTGTTTGGTTATCTTGCAATCCCGAGATAATCGTCTCCATGCTCCAAATCCATTTTAAAGCCATTTTTAAGGCATTTCGCGCATACATGAAATGAACACATTTTTCTCCAAAACTATAACAGATGCAAGCTTGTCCTGTTTGGTGGAGATGATATTTAATAAAATAAGTAGAAATCCATTAAAAGTTTTGTTTGGTTATCTTGCAATCCCGAGATAATCGTCTCCATGCTCCAAATCCATTTTAAAGCCATTTTTAAGGCATTTCGCGCATACATGAAATGAACACATTTTTCTCCAAAACTATAACAGATGCAAGCTTGTCCTGTTTGGTGGAGATGATATTTAATAAAATAAGTAGAAATCCACTAAAAGTTTTGTTTGGTTATCTTGCAATCCCGAGATAATCGTCTCCATGCTCCAAATCCATTTTAAAGCCATTTTTAAGGCATTTCGCGCATACATGAAATGAACACATTTTTCTCCAAAACTATAACAGATGCAAGCTTGTCCTGTTTGGTGGAGATGATATTTAATAAAATAAGTAGAAATCCACTAAAAGTTTTGTTTGGTTATCTTGCAATCCCGAGATAATCGTCTCCATGCTCCAAATCCATTTTAAAGCCATTTCAAAGGCATTTTGCGCATACATGAAATGAACACATTTTTCTCCAAAACTATAACACATGCAAGCTTGTCCTGTTTGGTGGAGATGATATTTAATAAAATAAGTAGAAATCCACTAAAAGTTTTGTTTGGTTATCTTGCAATCCCGAGATAATCGTCTCCATGCTCCAAATCCATTTTAAAGCCATTTTTAAGGCATTTCGCGCATACATGAAATGAACACATTTTTCTCCAAAACTATAACAGATGCAAGCTTGTCCTGTTTGGTGGAGATGATATTTAATAAAATAAGTAGAAATCCACTAAAAGTTTTGTTTGGTTATCTTGCAATCCCGAGATAATCGTCTCCATGCTCCAAATCCATTTTAAAGCCATTTTTAAGGCATTTTGCGCATACATGAAATGAACACATTTTTCTCCAAAACTATAACACATGCAAGCTTGTCCTGTTTGGTGGAGATGATATTTAATAAAATAAGTAGAAATCCACTAAAAGTTTTGTTTGGTTATCTTGCAATCCCGAGATAATCGTCTCCATGCTCCAAATCCATTTTAAAGCCATTTTTAAGGCATTTCGCGCATACATGAAATGAACACATTTTTCTCCAAAACTATAACAGATGCAAGCTTGTCCTGTTTGGTGGAGATGATATTTAATAAAATAAGTAGAAATCCACTAAAAGTTTTGTTTGGTTATCTTGCAATCCCGAGATAATCGTCTCCATGCTCCAAATCCATTTTAAAGCCATTTTTAAGGCATTTCGCGCATACATGAAATGAACACATTTTTCTCCAAAACTATAACAGATGCAAGCTTGTCCTGTTTGGTGGAGATGATATTTAATAAAATAAGTAGAAATCCACTAAAAGTTTTGTTTGGTTATCTTGCAATCCCGAGATAATCGTCTCCATGCTCCAAATCCATTTTAAAGCCATTTTTAAGGCATTTTGCGCATACATGAAATGAACACATTTTTCTCCAAAACTATAACACATGCAAGCTTGTCCTGTTTGGTGGAGATGATATTTAATAAAATAAGTAGAAATCCACTAAAAGTTTTGTTTGGTTATCTTGCAATCCCGAGATAATCGTCTCCATGCTCCAAAACCATTTTAAAGCCATTTTTAAGGCATTTCGCGCATACATGAAATGAACACATTTTTCTCCAAAACTATAACAGATGCAAGCTTGTCCTGTTTGGTGGAGATGATATTTAATAAAATAAGTAGAAATCCACTAAAAGTTTTGTTTGGTTATCTTGCAATCCCGAGATAATCGTCTCCATGCTCCAAATCCATTTTAAAGCCATTTTTAAGGCATTTCGCGCATACATGAAATGAACACATTTTTCTCCAAAACTATAACAGATGCAAGCTTGTCCTGTTTGGTGGAGATGATATTTAATAAAATAAGTAGAAATCCACTAAAAGTTTTGTTTGGTTATCTTGCAATCCCGAGATAATCGTCTCCATGCTCCAAATCCATTTTAAAGCCATTTTTAAGGCATTTCGCGCATACATGAAATGAACACATTTTTCTCCAAAACTATAACAGATGCAAGCTTGTCCTGTTTGGTGGAGATGATATTTAATAAAATAAGTAGAAATCCACTAAAAGTTTTGTTTGGTTATCTTGCAATCCCGAGATAATCGTCTCCATGCTCCAAATCCATTTTAAAGCCATTTTTAAGGCATTTCGCGCATACATGAAATGAACACATTTTTCTCCAAAACTATAACAGATGCAAGCTTGTCCTGTTTGGTGGAGATGATATTTAATAAAATAAGTAGAAATCCACTAAAAGTTTTGTTTGGTTATCTTGCAATCCCGAGATAATCGTCTCCATGCTCCAAATCCATTTTAAAGCCATTTCAAAGGCATTTTGCGCATACATGAAATGAACACATTTTTCTCCAAAACTATAACACATGCAAGCTTGTCCTGTTTGGTGGAGATGATATTTAATAAAATAAGTAGAAATCCACTAAAAGTTTTGTTTGGTTATCTTGCAATCCCGAGATAATCGTCTCCATGCTCCAAATCCATTTTAAAGCCATTTTTAAGGCATTTCGCGCATACATGAAATGAACACATTTTTCTCCAAAACTATAACAGATGCAAGCTTGTCCTGTTTGGTGGAGATGATATTTAATAAAATAAGTAGAAATCCACTAAAAGTTTTGTTTGGTTATCTTGCAATCCCGAGATAATCGTCTCCATGCTCCAAATCCATTTTAAAGCCATTTTTAAGGCATTTTGCGCATACATGAAATGAACACATTTTTCTCCAAAACTATAACACATGCAAGCTTGTCCTGTTTGGTGGAGATGATATTTAATAAAATAAGTAGAAATCCACTAAAAGTTTTGTTTGGTTATCTTGCAATCCCGAGATAATCGTCTCCATGCTCCAAATCCATTTTAAAGCCATTTTTAAGGCATTTCGCGCATACATGAAATGAACACATTTTTCTCCAAAACTATAACAGATGCAAGCTTGTCCTGTTTGGTGGAGATGATATTTAATAAAATAAGTAGAAATCCACTAAAAGTTTTGTTTGGTTATCTTGCAATCCCGAGATAATCGTCTCCATGCTCCAAATCCATTTTAAAGCCATTTTTAAGGCATTTCGCGCATACATGAAATGAACACATTTTTCTCCAAAACTATAACAGATGCAAGCTTGTCCTGTTTGGTGGAGATGATATTTAATAAAATAAGTAGAAATCCACTAAAAGTTTTGTTTGGTTATCTTGCAATCCCGAGATAATCGTCTCCATGCTCCAAATCCATTTTAAAGCCATTTTTAAGGCATTTCGCGCATACATGAAATGAACACATTTTTCTCCAAAACTATAACAGATGCAAGCTTGTCCTGTTTGGTGGAGATGATATTTAATAAAATAAGTAGAAATCCACTAAAAGTTTTGTTTGGTTATCTTGCAATCCCGAGATAATCGTCTCCATGCTCCAAATCCATTTTAAAGCCATTTTTAAGGCATTTTGCGCATACATGAAATGAACACATTTTTCTCCAAAACTATAACACATGCAAGCTTGTCCTGTTTGGTGGAGATGATATTTAATAAAATAAGTAGAAATCCACTAAAAGTTTTGTTTGGTTATCTTGCAATCCCGAGATAATCGTCTCCATGCTCCAAAACCATTTTAAAGCCATTTTTAAGGCATTTCGCGCATACATGAAATGAACACATTTTTCTCCAAAACTATAACAGATGCAAGCTTGTCCTGTTTGGTGGAGATGATATTTAATAAAATAAGTAGAAATCCACTAAAAGTTTTGTTTGGTTATCTTGCAATCCCGAGATAATCGTCTCCATGCTCCAAATCCATTTTAAAGCCATTTTTAAGGCATTTCGCGCATACATGAAATGAACACATTTTTCTCCAAAACTATAACAGATGCAAGCTTGTCCTGTTTGGTGGAGATGATATTTAATAAAATAAGTAGAAATCCACTAAAAGTTTTGTTTGGTTATCTTGCAATCCCGAGATAATCGTCTCCATGCTCCAAATCCATTTTAAAGCCATTTTTAAGGCATTTCGCGCATACATGAAATGAACACATTTTTCTCCAAAACTATAACAGATGCAAGCTTGTCCTGTTTGGTGGAGATGATATTTAATAAAATAAGTAGAAATCCACTAAAAGTTTTGTTTGGTTATCTTGCAATCCCGAGATAATCGTCTCCATGCTCCAAATCCATTTTAAAGCCATTTCAAAGGCATTTTGCGCATACATGAAATGAACACATTTTTCTCCAAAACTATAACACATGCAAGCTTGTCCTGTTTGGTGGAGATGATATTTAATAAAATAAGTAGAAATCCACTAAAAGTTTTGTTTGGTTATCTTGCAATCCCGAGATAATCGTCTCCATGCTCCAAATCCATTTTAAAGCCATTTTTAAGGCATTTCGCGCATACATGAAATGAACACATTTTTCTCCAAAACTATAACAGATGCAAGCTTGTCCTGTTTGGTGGAGATGATATTTAATAAAATAAGTAGAAATCCACTAAAAGTTTTGTTTGGTTATCTTGCAATCCCGAGATAATCGTCTCCATGCTCCAAATCCATTTTAAAGCCATTTTTAAGGCATTTCGCGCATACATGAAATGAACACATTTTTCTCCAAAACTATAACAGATGCAAGCTTGTCCTGTTTGGTGGAGATGATATTTAATAAAATAAGTAGAAATCCACTAAAAGTTTTGTTTGGTTATCTTGCAATCCCGAGATAATCGTCTCCATGCTCCAAATCCATTTTAAAGCCATTTTTAAGGCATTTCGCGCATACATGAAATGAACACATTTTTCTCCAAAACTATAACAGATGCAAGCTTGTCCTGTTTGGTGGAGATGATATTTAATAAAATAAGTAGAAATCCACTAAAAGTTTTGTTTGGTTATCTTGCAATCCCGAGATAATCGTCTCCATGCTCCAAATCCATTTTAAAGCCATTTTTAAGGCATTTCGCGCATACATGAAATGAACACATTTTTCTCCAAAACTATAACAGATGCAAGCTTGTCCTGTTTGGTGGAGATGATATTTAATAAAATAAGTAGAAATCCACTAAAATTTTTGTTTGGTTATCTTGCAATCCCGAGATAATCGTCTCCATGCTCCAAATCCATTTTAAAGCCATTTTTAAGGCATTTCGCGCATACATGAAATGAACACATTTTTCTCCAAAACTATAACAGATGCAAGCTTGTCCTGTTTGGTGGAGATGATATTTAATAAAATAAGTAGAAATCCACTAATAGTTTTGTTTGGTTATATTGCAATCCCGAGATAATCGTCTCCATGCTCCAAATCCATTTTAAAGCCATTTTTAAGGCATTTCGCGCATACATGAAATGAACACATTTTTCTCCAAAACTATAACAGATGCAAGCTTGTCCTGTTTGGTGGAGATGATATTTAATAAAATAAGTAGAAATCCACTAAAAGTTTTGTTTGGTTATCTTGCAATCCCGAGATAATCGTCTCCATGCTCCAAATCCATTTTAAAGCCATTTTTAAGGCATTTCGCGCATACATGAAATGAACACATTTTTCTCCAAAACTATAACAGATGCAAGCTTGTCCTGTTTGGTGGAGATAATATTTAATAAAATAAGTAGAAATCTACTAAAAGTTTCGTTTGTTTATATTGCCATCCTGAGATAATCGTCTCCATGCTCCAAATCCATTTTAAAGCCATTTCAAAGGCATTTTGCGCATACATGAAATGAACACATTTTTCTCCAAAACTATAACACATGCAAGCTTGTCCTGTTTGGTGGAGATGATATTTAATAAAATAAGTAGAAATCCACTAAAAGTTTTGTTTGGTTATCTTGCAATCCCGACATAATCGTCTCCATGCTCCAAATCCATTTTAAAGCCATTTTTAAGGCATTTCGCGCATACATGAAATGAACACATTTTTCTCCAAAACTATAACAGATGCAAGCTTGTCCTGTTTGGTGGAGATGATATTTAATAAAATAAGTAGAAATCCACTAAAAGTTTTGTTTGGTTATCTTGCAATCCCGAGATAATCGTCTCCATGCTCCAAATCCATTTTAAAGCCATTTTTAAGGCATTTCGCGCATACATGAAATGAACACATTTTTCTCCAAAACTATAACAGATGCAAGCTTGTCCTGTTTGGTGGAGATGATATTTAATAAAATAAGTAGAAATCCACTAAAAGTTTTGTTTGGTTATCTTGCAATCCCGAGATAATCGTCTCCATGCTCCAAATCCATTTTAAAGCCATTTTTAAGGCATTTCGCGCATACATGAAATGAACACATTTTTCTCCAAAACTATAACACATGCAAGCTTGTCCTGTTTGGTGGAGATGATATTTAATAAAATAAGTAGAAATCCACTAAAAGTTTTGTTTGGTTATCTTGCAATCCCGAGATAATCGTCTCCATGCTCCAAATCCATTTTAAAGCCATTTTTAAGGCATTTCGCGCATACATGAAATGAACACATTTTTCTCCAAAACTATAACAGATGCAAGCTTGTCCTGTTTGGTGGAGATGATATTTAATAAAATAAGTAGAAATCCACTAAAAGTTTTGTTTGGTTATCTTGCAATCCCGAGATAATCGTCTCCATGCTCCAAATCCATTTTAAAGCCATTTTTAAGGCATTTCGCGCATACATGAAATGAACACATTTTTCTCCAAAACTATAACAGATGCAAGCTTGTCCTGTTTGGTGGAGATGATATTTAATAAAATAAGTAGAAATCCACTATAATTTTTGTTTGGTTATCTTGCAATCCCGAGATAATCGTCTCCATGCTCCAAATCCATTTTAAAGCCATTTTTAAGGCATTTCGCGCATACATGAAATGAACACATTTTTCTCCAAAACTATAACAGATGCAAGCTTGTCCTGTTTGGTGGAGATGATATTTAATAAAATAAGTAGAAATCCACTAAAAGTTTTGTTTGGTTATATTGCAATCCCGAGATAATCATCTCCATGCTCCAAATCCATTTTAAAGCCATTTTTAAGGCATTTCGCGCATACATGAAATGAACACATTTTTCTCCAAAACTATAACAGATGCAAGCTTGTCCTGTTTGGTGGAGATGATATTTAATAAAATAAGTAGAAATCCACTAAAAGTTTTGTTTGGTTATCTTGCAATCCCGAGATAATCGTCTCCATGCTCCAAATCCATTTTAAAGCCATTTTTAAGGCATTTCGCGCATACATGAAATGAACACATTTTTCTCCAAAACTATAACAGATGCAAGCTTGTCCTGTTTGGTGGAGATAATATTTAATAAAATAAGTAGAAATCTACTAAAAGTTTCGTTTGTTTATATTGCCATCCTGAGATAATCGTCTCCATGCTCCAAATCCATTTTAAAGCTATTTCAAAGGCATTTTGCGCATACATGAAATGAACACATTTTTCTCCAAAACTATAACACATGCAAGCTTGTCCTGTTTGGTGGAGATGATATTTAATAAAATAAGTAGAAATCCACTAAAAGTTTTGTTTGGTTATCTTGCAATCCCGAGATAATCGTCTCCATGCTCCAAATCCATTTTAAAGCCATTTTTAAGGCATTTCGCGCATACATGAAATGAACACATTTTTCTCCAAAACTATAACAGATGCAAGCTTGTCCTGTTTGGTGGAGATGATATTTAATAAAATAAGTAGAAATCCACTAAAAGTTTTGTTTGGTTATCTTGCAATCCCGAGATAATCGTCTCCATGCTCCAAATCCATTTTAAAGCCATTTTTAAGGCATTTCGCGCATACATGAAATGAACACATTCTTCTCCAAAACTATAACAGATGCAAGCTTGTCCTGTTTGGTGGAGATGATATTTAATAAAATAAGTAGAAATCCACTAAAAGTTTTGTTTGGTTATCTTGCAATCCCGAGATAATCGTCTCCATGCTCCAAATCCATTTTAAACCCATTTTTAAGGCATTTCGCGCATACATGAAATGAACACATTTTTCTCCAAAACTATAACAGATGCAAGCTTGTCCTGTTTGGTGGAGATATTTAATAAAATAAGTAGAAATCCACTAAAAGTTTTGTTTGGTTATATTGCAATCCCGAGATAATCGTCTCCATGCTCCAAATCCATTTTAAAGCCATTTTTAAGGCATTTCGCGCATACATGAAATGGACACATTTTTCTCCAAAACTATAACAGATGCAAGCTTGTCCTGTTTGGTGGAGATGATATTTAATAAAATAAGTAGAAATCCACTAAAAGTTTTGTTTGGTTATCTTGCAATCCCGAGATAATCGTCTCCATGCTCCAAATCCATTTTAAAGCCATTTTTAAGGCATTTCGCGCATACATGAAATGAACACATTTTTCTCCAAAACTATAACAGATGCAAGCTTGTCCTGTTTGGTGGAGATGATATTTAATAAAATAAGTAGAAATCCACTAAAAGTTTTGTTTGGTTATCTTGCAATCCCGAGATAATCGTCTCCATGCTCCAAATCCATTTTAAAGCCATTTTTAAGGCATTTCGCGCATACATGAAATGAACACATTTTTCTCCAAAACTATAACAGATGCAAGCTTGTCCTGTTTGGTGGAGATGATATTTAATAAAATAAGTAGAAATCCACTAAAATTTTTGTTTGGTTATCTTGCAATCCCGAGATAATCGTCTCCATGCTCCAAATCCATTTTAAAGCCATTTTTAAGGCATTTCGCGCATACATGAAATGAACACATTTTTCTCCAAAACTATAACAGATGCAAGCTTGTCCTGTTTGGTGGAGATGATATTTAATAAAATAAGTAGAAATCCACTAATAGTTTTGTTTGGTTATATTGCAATCCCGAGATAATCGTCTCCATGCTCCAAATCCATTTTAAAGCCATTTTTAAGGCATTTCGCGCATACATGAAATGAACACATTTTTCTCCAAAACTATAACAGATGCAAGCTTGTGCTGTTTGGTGGAGATGATATTTAATAAAATAAGTAGAAATCCACTAAAAGTTTTGTTTGGTTATCTTGCAATCCCGAGATAATCGTCTCCATGCTCCAAATCCATTTTAAAGCCATTTTTAAGGCATTTCGCGCATACATGAAATGAACACATTTTTCTCCAAAACTATAACAGATGCAAGCTTGTCCTGTTTGGTGGAGATAATATTTAATAAAATAAGTAGAAATCTACTAAAAGTTTCGTTTGTTTATATTGCCATCCTGAGATAATCGTCTCCATGCTCCAAATCCATTTTAAAGCCATTTCAAAGGCATTTTGCGCATACATGAAATGAACACATTTTTCTCCAAAACTATAACACATGCAAGCTTGTCCTGTTTGGTGGAGATGATATTTAATAAAATAAGTAGAAATCCACTAAAAGTTTTGTTTGGTTATCTTGCAATCCCGAGATAATCGTCTCCATGCTCCAAATCCATTTTAAAGCCATTTTTAAGGCATTTCGCGCATACATGAAATGAACACATTTTTCTCCAAAACTATAACAGATGCAAGCTTGTCCTGTTTGGTGGAGATGATATTTAATAAAATAAGTAGAAATCCACTAAAAGTTTTGTTTGGTTATCTTGCAATCCCGAGATAATCGTCTCCATGCTCCAAATCCATTTTAAAGCCATTTTTAAGGCATTTCGCGCATACATGAAATGAACACATTTTTCTCCAAAACTATAACAGATGCAAGCTTGTCCTGTTTGGTGGAGATGATATTTAATAAAATAAGTAGAAATCCACTAAAAGTTTTGTTTGGTTATCTTGCAATCCCGAGATAATCGTCTCCATGCTCCAAATCCATTTTAAAGCCATTTTTAAGGCATTTCGCGCATACATAAAATGAACACATTTTTCTCCAAAACTATAACAGATGCAAGCTTGTCCTGTTTGGTGGAGATGATATTTAATAAAATAAGTAGAAATCCACTAAAAGTTTTGTTTGGTTATCTTGCAATCCCGAGATAATCGTCTCCATGCTCCAAATCCATTTTAAAGCCATTTTTAAGGCATTTCGCGCATACATGAAATGAACACATTTTTCTCCAAAACTATAACACATGCAAGCTTGTCCTGTTTGGTGGAGATGATATTTAATAAAATAAGTAGAAATCCACTAAAGGTTTTGTTTGGTTATCTTGCAATCCCGAGATAATCGTCTCCATGCTCCAAATCCATTTTAAAGCCATTTTTAAGGCATTTCGCGCATACATGAAATGAACACATTTTTCTCCAAAACTATAACAGATGCAAGCTTGTCCTGTTTGGTGGAGATGATATTTAATAAAATAAGTAGAAATCCACTAAAAGTTTTGTTTGGTTATCTTGCAATCCCGAGATAATCGTCTCCATGCTCCAAATCCATTTTAAAGCCATTTTTAAGGCATTTCGCGCATACATGAAATGAACACATTTTTCTCCAAAACTATAACAGATGCAAGCTTGTCCTGTTTGGTGGAGATAATATTTAATAAAATAAGTAGAAATCTACTAAAAGTTTCGTTTGTTTAAATTGCCATCCTGAGATAATCGTCTCCATGCTCCAAATCCATTTTAAAGCTATTTCAAAGGCATTTTGCGCATACATGAAATGAACACATTTTTCTCCAAAACTATAACACATGCAAGCTTGTCCTGTTTGGTGGAGATGATATTTAATAAAATAAGTAGAAATCCACTAAAAGTTTTGTTTGGTTATCTTGCAATCCCGAGATAATCGTCTCCATGCTCCAAATCCATTTTAAAGCCATTTTTAAGGCATTTCGCGCATACATGAAATGAACACATTTTTCTCCAAAACTATAACAGATGCAAGCTTGTCCTGTTTGGTGGAGATGATATTTAATAAAATAAGTAGAAATCCACTAAAAGTTTTGTTTGGTTATCTTGCAATCCCGAGATAATCGTCTCCATGCTCCAAATCCATTTTAAAGCCATTTTTAAGGCATTTCGCGCATACATGAAATGAACACATTTTTCTCCAAAACTATAACAGATGCAAGCTTGTCCTGTTTGGTGGAGATGATATTTAATAAAATAAGTAGAAATCCACTAAAAGTTTTGTTTGGTTATCTTGCAATCCCGAGATAATCGTCTCCATGCTCCAAATCCATTTTAAAGCCATTTTTAAGGCATTTCGCGCATACATGAAATGAACACATTTTTCTCCAAAACTATAACAGATGCAAGCTTGTCCTGTTTGGTGGAGATGATATTTAATAAAATAAGTAGAAATCCACTAAAAGTTTTGTTTGGTTATCTTGCAATCCCGAGATAATCGTCTCCATGCTCCAAATCCATTTTAAAGCCATTTTTAAGGCATTTCGCGCATACATGAAATGAACACATTTTTCTCCAAAACTATAACAGATGCAAGCTTGTCCTGTTTGGTGGAGATGATATTTAATAAAATAAGTAGAAATCCACTAAAATTTTTGTTTGGTTATCTTGCAATCCCGAGATAATCGTCTCCATGCTCCAAATCCATTTTAAAGCCATTTTTAAGGCATTTCGCGCATACATGAAATGAACACATTTTTCTCCAAAACTATAACAGATGCAAGCTTGTCCTGTTTGGTGGAGATGATATTTAATAAAATAAGTAGAAATCCACTAATAGTTTTGTTTGGTTATATTGCAATCCCGAGATAATCGTCTCCATGCTCCAAATCCATTTTAAAGCCATTTTTAAGGCATTTCGCGCATACATGAAATGAACACATTTTTCTCCAAAACTATAACAGATGCAAGCTTGTGCTGTTTGGTGGAGATGATATTTAATAAAATAAGTAGAAATCCACTAAAAGTTTTGTTTGGTTATCTTGCAATCCCGAGATAATCGTCTCCATGCTCCAAATCCATTTTAAAGCCATTTTTAAGGCATTTCGCGCATACATGAAATGAACACATTTTTCTCCAAAACTATAACAGATGCAAGCTTGTCCTGTTTGGTGGAGATAATATTTAATAAAATAAGTAGAAATCTACTAAAAGTTTCGTTTGTTTATATTGCCATCCTGAGATAATCGTCTCCATGCTCCAAATCCATTTTAAAGCCATTTCAAAGGCATTTTGCGCATACATGAAATGAACACATTTTTCTCCAAAACTATAACACATGCAAGCTTGTCCTGTTTGGTGGAGATGATATTTAATAAAATAAGTAGAAATCCACTAAAAGTTTTGTTTGGTTATCTTGCAATCCCGAGATAATCGTCTCCATGCTCCAAATCCATTTTAAAGCCATTTTTAAGGCATTTCGCGCATACATGAAATGAACACATTTTTCTCCAAAACTATAACAGATGCAAGCTTGTCCTGTTTGGTGGAGATGATATTTAATAAAATAAGTAGAAATCCACTAAAAGTTTTGTTTGGTTATCTTGCAATCCCGAGATAATCGTCTCCATGCTCCAAATCCATTTTAAAGCCATTTTTAAGGCATTTCGCGCATACATGAAATGAACACATTTTTCTCCAAAACTATAACAGATGCAAGCTTGTCCTGTTTGGTGGAGATGATATTTAATAAAATAAGTAGAAATCCACTAAAAGTTTTGTTTGGTTATCTTGCAATCCCGAGATAATCGTCTCCATGCTCCAAATCCATTTTAAAGCCATTTTTAAGGCATTTCGCGCATACATGAAATGAACACATTTTTCTCCAAAACTATAACAGATGCAAGCTTGTCCTGTTTGGTGGAGATGATATTTAATAAAATAAGTAGAAATCCACTAAAAGTTTTGTTTGGTTATCTTGCAATCCCGAGATAATCGTCTCCATGCTCCAAATCCATTTTAAAGCCATTTTTAAGGCATTTCGCGCATACATGAAATGAACACATTTTTCTCCAAAACTATAACACATGCAAGCTTGTCCTGTTTGGTGGAGATGATATTTAATAAAATAAGTAGAAATCCACTAAAAGTTTTGTTTGGTTATCTTGCAATCCCGAGATAATCGTCTCCATGCTCCAAATCCATTTTAAAGCCATTTTTAAGGCATTTCGCGCATACATGAAATGAACACATTTTTCTCCAAAACTATAACAGATGCAAGCTTGTCCTGTTTGGTGGAGATGATATTTAATAAAATAAGTAGAAATCCACTAAAAGTTTTGTTTGGTTATCTTGCAATCCCGAGATAATCGTCTCCATGCTCCAAATCCATTTTAAAGCCATTTTTAAGGCATTTCGCGCATACATGAAATGAACACATTTTTCTCCAAAACTATAACAGATGCAAGCTTGTCCTGTTTGGTGGAGATGATATTTAATAAAATAAGTAGAAATCCACTAAAATTTTTGTTTGGTTATCTTGCAATCCCGAGATAATCGTCTCCATGCTCCAAATCCATTTTAAAGCCATTTTTAAGGCATTTCGCGCATACATGAAATGAACACATTTTTCTCCAAAACTATAACAGATGCAAGCTTGTCCTGTTTGGTGGAGATGATATTTAATAAAATAAGTAGAAATCCACTAAAAGTTTTGTTTGGTTATATTGCAATCCCGAGATAATCGTCTCCATGCTCCAAATCCATTTTAAAGCCATTTTTAAGGCATTTCGCGCATACATGAAATGAACACATTTTTCTCCAAAACTATAACAGATGCAAGCTTGTCCTGTTTGGTGGAGATGATATTTAATAAAATAAGTAGAAATCCACTAAAAGTTTTGTTTGGTTATCTTGCAATCCCGAGATAATCGTCTCCATGCTCCAAATCCATTTTAAAGCCATTTTTAAGGCATTTCGCGCATACATGAAATGAACACATTTTTCTCCAAAACTATAACAGATGCAAGCTTGTCCTGTTTGGTGGAGATAATATTTAATAAAATAAGTAGAAATCTACTAAAAGTTTCGTTTGTTTAAATTGCCATCCTGAGATAATCGTCTCCATGCTCCAAATCCATTTTAAAGCTATTTCAAAGGCATTTTGCGCATACATGAAATGAACACATTTTTCTCCAAAACTATAACACATGCAAGCTTGTCCTGTTTGGTGGAGATGATATTTAATAAAATAAGTAGAAATCCACTAAAAGTTTTGTTTGGTTATCTTGCAATCCCGAGATAATCGTCTCCATGCTCCAAATCCATTTTAAAGCCATTTTTAAGGCATTTCGCGCATACATGAAATGAACACATTTTTCTCCAAAACTATAACAGATGCAAGCTTGTCCTGTTTGGTGGAGATGATATTTAATAAAATAAGTAGAAATCCACTAAAAGTTTTGTTTGGTTATCTTGCAATCCCGAGATAATCGTCTCCATGCTCCAAATCCATTTTAAAGCCATTTTTAAGGCATTTCGCGCATACATGAAATGAACACATTTTTCTCCAAAACTATAACAGATGCAAGCTTGTCCTGTTTGGTGGAGATGATATTTAATAAAATAAGTAGAAATCCACTAAAAGTTTTGTTTGGTTATCTTGCAATCCCGAGATAATCGTCTCCATGCTCCAAATCCATTTTAAAGCCATTTTTAAGGCATTTCGCGCATACATGAAATGAACACATTTTTCTCCAAAACTATAACAGATGCAAGCTTGTCCTGTTTGGTGGAGATGATATTTAATAAAATAAGTAGAAATCCACTAAAAGTTTTGTTTGGTTATCTTGCAATCCCGAGATAATCGTCTCCATGCTCCAAATCCATTTTAAAGCCATTTTTAAGGCATTTCGCGCATACATGAAATGAACACATTTTTCTCCAAAACTATAACAGATGCAAGCTTGTCCTGTTTGGTGGAGATGATATTTAATAAAATAAGTAGAAATCCACTAAAAGTTTTGTTTGGTTATCTTGCAATCCCGAGATAATCGTCTCCATGCTCCAAATCCATTTTAAAGCCATTTCAAAGGCATTTTGCGCATACATGAAATGAACACATTTTTCTCCAAAACTATAACAGATGCAAGCTTGTCCTGTTTGGTGGAGATGATATTTAATAAAATAAGTAGAAATCCACTAAAAGTTTTGTTTGGTTATCTTGCAATCCCGAGATAATCGTCTCCATGCTCCAAATCCATTTTAAAGCCATTTTTAAGGCATTTCGCGCATACATGAAATGAACACATTTTTCTCCAAAACTATAACAGATGCAAGCTTGTCCTGTTTGGTGGAGATGATATTTAATAAAATAAGTAGAAATCCACTAAAAGTTTTGTTTGGTTATCTTGCAATCCCGAGATAATCGTCTCCATGCTCCAAATCCATTTTAAAGCCATTTCAAAGGCATTTTGCGCATACATGAAATGAACACATTTTTCTCCAAAACTATAACAGATGCAAGCTTGTCCTGTTTGGTGGAGATGATATTTAATAAAATAAGTAGAAATCCACTAAAAGTTTTGTTTGGTTATCTTGCAATCCCGAGATAATCGTCTCCATGCTCCAAATCCATTTTAAAACCATTTTTAAGGCATTTCGCGCATACATGAAATGAACACATTTTTCTCCAAAACTATAACAGATGCAAGCTTGTCCTGTTTGGTGGAGATGATATTTAATAAAATAAGTAGAAATCCACTAAAAGTTTTGTTTGGTTATCTTGCAATCCCGAGATAATCGTCTCCATGCTCCAAATCCATTTTAAAGCCATTTTTAAGGCATTTCGCGCATACATGAAACGAACACATTTTTCTCCAAAACTATAACAGATGCAAGCTTGTCCTGTTTGGTGGAGATGATATTTAATAAAATAAGTAGAAATCCACTAAAATTTTTGTTTGGTTATCTTGCAATCCCGAGATAATCGTCTCCATGCTCCAAATCCATTTTAAAGCCATTTTTAAGGCATTTCGCGCATACATGAAATGAACACATTTTTCTCCAAAACTATAACAGATGCAAGCTTGTCCTGTTTGGTGGAGATGATATTTAATAAAATAAGTAGAAATCCACTAAAAGTTTTGTTTGGTTATCTTGCAATCCCGAGATAATCGTCTCCATGCTCCAAATCCATTTTAAAGCCATTTTTAAGGCATTTCGCGCATACATGAAATGAACACATTTTTCTCCAAAACTATAACAGATGCAAGCTTGTCCTGTTTGGTGGAGATGATATTTAATAAAATAAGTAGAAATCCACTAAAAGTTTTGTTTGGTTATCTTGCAATCCCGAGATAATCGTCTCCATGCTCCAAATCCATTTTAAAGCCATTTTTAAGGCATTTCGCGCATACATGAAATGAACACATTTTTCTCCAAAACTATAACAGATGCAAGCTTGTCCTGTTTGGTGGAGATAATATTTAATAAAATAAGTAGAAATCTACTAAAAGTTTCGTTTGTTTATATTGCCATCCTGAGATAATCGTCTCCATGCTCCAAATCCATTTTAAAGCCATTTCAAAGGCATTTTGCGCATACATGAAATGAACACATTTTTCTCCAAAACTATAACACATGCAAGCTTGTCCTGTTTGGTGGAGATGATATTTAATAAAATAAGTAGAAATCCACTAAAAGTTTTGTTTGGTTATCTTGCAATCCCGAGATAATCGTCTCCATGCTCCAAATCCATTTTAAAGCCATTTTTAAGGCATTTCGCGCATACATGAAATGAACACATTTTTCTCCAAAACTATAACAGATGCAAGCTTGTCCTGTTTGGTGGAGATGATATTTAATAAAATAAGTAGAAATCCACTAAAAGTTTTGTTTGGTTATCTTGCAATCCCGAGATAATCGTCTCCATGCTCCAAATCCATTTTAAAGCCATTTTTAAGGCATTTCGCGCATACATGAAATGAACACATTTTTCTCCAAAACTATAACAGATGCAAGCTTGTCCTGTTTGGTGGAGATGATATTTAATAAAATAAGTAGAAATCCACTAAAAGTTTTGTTTGGTTATCTTGCAATCCCGAGATAATCGTCTCCATGCTCCAAATCCATTTTAAAGCCATTTTTAAGGCATTTCGCGCATACATGAAATGAACACATTTTTCTCCAAAACTATAACAGATGCAAGCTTGTCCTGTTTGGTGGAGATGATATTTAATAAAATAAGTAGAAATCCACTAAAAGTTTTGTTTGGTTATCTTGCAATCCCGAGATAATCGTCTCCATGCTCCAAATCCATTTTAAAGCCATTTCAAAGGCATTTTGCGCATACATGAAATGAACACATTTTTCTCCAAAACTATAACACATGCAAGCTTGTCCTGTTTGGTGGAGATGATATTTAATAAAATAAGTAGAAATCCACTAAAAGTTTTGTTTGGTTATCTTGCAATCCCGAGATAATCGTCTCCATGCTCCAAATCCATTTTAAAGCCATTTTTAAGGCATTTCGCGCATACATGAAATGAACACATTTTTCTCCAAAACTATAACAGATGCAAGCTTGTCCTGTTTGGTGGAGATGATATTTAATAAAATAAGTAGAAATCCACTAAAAGTTTTGTTTGGTTATCTTGCAATCCCGAGATAATCGTCTCCATGCTCCAAATCCATTTTAAAGCCATTTTTAAGGCATTTCGCGCATACATGAAATGAACACATTTTTCTCCAAAACTATAACAGATGCAAGCTTGTCCTGTTTGGTGGAGATGATATTTAATAAAATAAGTAGAAATCCACTAAAATTTTTGTTTGGTTATCTTGCAATCCCGAGATAATCGTCTCCATGCTCCAAATCCATTTTAAAGCCATTTTTAAGGCATTTCGCGCATACATGAAATGAACACATTTTTCTCCAAAACTATAACAGATGCAAGCTTGTCCTGTTTGGTGGAGATGATATTTAATAAAATAAGTAGAAATCCACTAAAAGTTTTGTTTGGTTATCTTGCAATCCCGAGATAATCGTCTCCATGCTCCAAATCCATTTTAAAGCCATTTTTAAGGCATTTCGCGCATACATGAAATGAACACATTTTTCTCCAAAACTATAACAGATGCAAGCTTGTCCTGTTTGGTGGAGATGATATTTAATAAAATAAGTAGAAATCCACTAAAAGTTTTGTTTGGTTATCTTGCAATCCCGAGATAATCGTCTCCATGCTCCAAATCCATTTTAAAGCCATTTTTAAGGCATTTCGCGCATACATGAAATGAACACATTTTTCTCCAAAACTATAACAGATGCAAGCTTGTCCTGTTTGGTGGAGATGATATTTAATAAAATAAGTAGAAATCCACTAAAAGTTTTGTTTGGTTATCTTGCAATCCCGAGATAATCGTCTCCATGCTCCAAATCCATTTTAAAGCCATTTTTAAGGCATTTCGCGCATACATGAAATGAACACATTTTTCTCCAAAACTATAACAGATGCAAGCTTGTCCTGTTTGGTGGAGATGATATTTAATAAAATAAGTAGAAATCCACTAAAAGTTTTGTTTGGTTATCTTGCAATCCCGAGATAATCGTCTCCATGCTCCAAATCCATTTTAAAGCCATTTTTAAGGCATTTCGCGCATACATGAAATGAACACATTTTTCTCCAAAACTATAACAGATGCAAGCTTGTCCTGTTTGGTGGAGATGATATTTAATAAAATAAGTAGAAATCCACTAAAAGTTTTGTTTGGTTATCTTGCAATCCCGAGATAATCGTCTCCATGCTCCAAATCCATTTTAAAGCCATTTTTAAGGCATTTCGCGCATACATGAAATGAACACATTTTTCTCCAAAACTATAACAGATGCAAGCTTGTCCTGTTTGGTGGAGATGATATTTAATAAAATAAGTAGAAATCCACTAAAAGTTTTGTTTGGTTATCTTGCAATCCCGAGATAATCGTCTCCATGCTCCAAATCCATTTTAAAGCCATTTTTAAGGCATTTCGCGCATACATGAAATGAACACATTTTTCTCCAAAACTATAACAGATGCAAGCTTGTCCTGTTTGGTGGAGATGATATTTAATAAAATAAGTAGAAATCCACTAAAAGTTTTGTTTGGTTATATTGCAATCCCGAGATAATCGTCTCCATGCTCCAAATCCATTTTAAAGCCATTTTTAAGGCATTTCGCGCATACATGAAATGAACACATTTTTCTCCAAAACTATAACAGATGCAAGCTTGTCCTGTTTGGTGGAGATGATATTTAATAAAATAAGTAGAAATCCACTAAAAGTTTTGTTTGGTTATCTTGCAATCCCGAGATAATCGTCTCCATGCTCCAAATCCATTTTAAAGCCATTTTTAAGGCATTTCGCGCATACATGAAATGAACACATTTTTCTCCAAAACTATAACAGATGCAAGCTTGTCCTGTTTGGTGGAGATGATATTTAATAAAATAAGTAGAAATCCACTAAAAGTTTTGTTTGGTTATCTTGCAATCCCGAGATAATCGTCTCCATGCTCCAAATCCATTTTAAAGCCATTTTTAAGGCATTTCGCGCATACATGAAATGAACACATTTTTCTCCAAAACTATAACAGATGCAAGCTTGTCCTGTTTGGTGGAGATGATATTTAATAAAATAAGTAGAAATCCACTAAAAGTTTTGTTTGGTTATCTTGCAATCCCGAGATAATCGTCTCCATGCTCCAAATCCATTTTAAAGCCATTTTTAAGGCATTTCGCGCATACATGAAATGAACACATTTTTCTCCAAAACTATAACAGATGCAAGCTTGTCCTGTTTGGTGGAGATGATATTTAATAAAATAAGTAGAAATCCACTAAAAGTTTTGTTTGGTTATCTTGCAATCCCGAGATAATCGTCTCCATGCTCCAAATCCATTTTAAAGCCATTTCAAAGGCATTTTGCGCATACATGAAATGAACACATTTTTCTCCAAAACTATAATACATGCAAGCTTGTCCTGTTTGGTGGAGATGATATTTAATAAAATAAGTAGAAATCCACTAAAAGTTTTGTTTGGTTATCTTGCAATCCCGAGATAATCGTCTCCATGCTCCAAATCCATTTTAAAGCCATTTTTAAGGCATTTCGCGCATACATGAAATGAACACATTTTTCTCCAAAACTATAACAGATGCAAGCTTGTCCTGTTTGGTGGAGATGATATTTAATAAAATAAGTAGAAATCCACTAAAAGTTTTGTTTGGTTATCTTGCAATCCCGAGATAATCGTCTCCATGCTCCAAATCCATTTTAAAGCCATTTTTAAGGCATTTCGCGCATACATGAAATGAACACATTTTTCTCCAAAACTATAACAGATGCAAGCTTGTCCTGTTTGGTGGAGATGATATTTAATAAAATAAGTAGAAATCCACTAAAATTTTTGTTTGGTTATCTTGCAATCCCGAGATAATCGTCTCCATGCTCCAAATCCATTTTAAAGCCATTTTTAAGGCATTTCGCGCATACATGAAATGAACACATTTTTCTCCAAAACTATAACAGATGCAAGCTTGTCCTGTTTGGTGGAGATGATATTTAATAAAATAAGTAGAAATCCACTAAAAGTTTTGTTTGGTTATATTGCAATCCCGAGATAATCGTCTCCATGCTCCAAATCCATTTTAAAGCCATTTTTAAGGCATTTCGCGCATACATGAAATGAACACATTTTTCTCCAAAACTATAACAGATGCAAGCTTGTCCTGTTTGGTGGAGATGATATTTAATAAAATAAGTAGAAATCCACTAAAAGTTTTGTTTGGTTATCTTGCAATCCCGAGATAATCGTCTCCATGCTCCAAATCCATTTTAAAGCCATTTTTAAGGCATTTCGCGCATACATGAAATGAACACATTTTTCTCCAAAACTATAACATATGCAAGCTTGTCCTGTTTGGTGGAGATGATATTTAATAAAATAAGTAGAAATCCACTAAAAGTTTTGTTTGGTTATCTTGCAATCCCGAGATAATCGTCTCCATGCTCCAAATCCATTTTAAAGCCATTTTTAAGGCATTTCGCGCATACATGAAATGAACACATTTTTCTCCAAAACTATAACAGATGCAAGCTTGTCCTGTTTGGTGGAGATGATATTTAATAAAATAAGTAGAAATCTACTAAAAGTTTTGTTTGGTTATCTTGCAATCCCGAGATAATCGTCTCCATGCTCCAAATCCATTTTAAAGCCATTTTTAAGGCATTTCGCGCATACATCAAATGAACACATTTTTCTCCAAAACTATAACAGATGCAAGCTTGTCCTGTTTGGTGGAGATGATATTTAATAAAATAAGTAGAAATCCACTAAAAGTTTTGTTTGGTTATATTGCAATCCCGAGATAATCGTCTCCATGCTCCAAATCCATTTTAAAGCCATTTTTAAGGCATTTCGCGCATACATGAAATGAACACATTTTTCTCCAAAACTATAACAGATGCAAGCTTGTCCTGTTTGGTGGAGATGATATTTAATAAAATAAGTAGAAATCCACTAAAAGTTTTGTTTGGTTATCTTGCAATCCCGAGATAATCGTCTCCATGCTCCAAATCCATTTTAAAGCCATTTTTAAGGCATTTCGCGCATACATGAAATGAACACATTTTTCTCCAAAACTATAACAGATGCAAGATGCAAGCTTGTCCTGTTTGGTGGAGATGATATTTAATAAAATAAGTAGAAATCCACTAAAAGTTTTGTTTGGTTATCTTGCAATCCCGAGATAATCGCCTCCATGCTCCAAATCCATTTTAAAGCCATTTTTAAGGCATTTCGCGCATACATGAAATGAACACATTTTTCTCCAAAACTATAACAGATGCAAGCTTGTCCTGTTTGGTGGAGATAATATTTAATAAAATAAGTAGAAATCTACTAAAAGTTTCGTTTGTTTATATTGCCATCCTGAGATAATCGTCTCCATGCTCCAAATCCATTTTAAAGCCATTTCAAGGGCATTTTGCGCATACATGAAATGAACACATTTTTCTCCAAAACTATAACACATGCAAGCTTGTCCTGTTTGGTGGAGATGATATTTAATAAAATAAGTAGAAATCCACTAAAAGTTTTGTTTGGTTATCTTGCAATCCCGAGATAATCGTCTCCATGCTCCAAATCCATTTTAAAGCCATTTTTAAGGCATTTCGCGCATACATGAAATGAACACATTTTTCTCCAAAACTATAACAGATGCAAGCTTGTCCTGTTTGGTGGAGATGATATTTAATAAAATAAGTAGAAATCCACTAAAAGTTTTGTTTGGTTATCTTGCAATCCCGAGATAATCGTCTCCATGCTCCAAATCCATTTTAAAGCCATTTTTAAGGCATTTCGCGCATACATGAAATGAACACATTTTTCTCCAAAACTATAACAGATGCAAGCTTGTCCTGTTTGGTGGAGATGATATTTAATAAAATAAGTAGAAATCCACTAAAAGTTTTGTTTGGTTATCTTGCAATCCCGAGATAATCGTCTCCATGCTCCAAATCCATTTTAAAGCCATTTTTAAGGCATTTCGCGCATACATGAAATGAACACATTTTTCTCCAAAACTATAACAGATGCAAGCTTGTCCTGTTTGGTGGAGATAATATTTAATAAAATAAGTAGAAATCTACTAAAAGTTTCGTTTGTTTATATTGCCATCCTGAGATAATCGTCTCCATGCTCCAAATCCATTTTAAAGCCATTTCAAAGGCATTTTGCGCATACATGAAATGAACACATTTTTCTCCAAAACTATAACACATGCAAGCTTGTCCTGTTTGGTGGAGATGATATTTAATAAAATAAGTAGAAATCCACTAAAAGTTTTGTTTGGTTATCTTGCAATCCCGAGATAATCGTCTCCATGCTCCAAATCCATTTTAAAGCCATTTTTAAGGCATTTCGCGCATACATGAAATGAACACATTTTTCTCCAAAACTATAACAGATGCAAGCTTGTCCTGTTTGGTGGAGATGATATTTAATAAAATAAGTAGAAATCCACTAAAAGTTTTGTTTGGTTATCTTGCAATCCCGAGATAATCGTCTCCATGCTCCAAATCCATTTTAAAGCCATTTTTAAGGCATTTCGCGCATACATGAAATGAACACATTTTTCTCCAAAACTATAACAGATGCAAGCTTGTCCTGTTTGGTGGAGATGATATTTAATAAAATAAGTAGAAATCCACTAAAAGTTTTGTTTGGTTATCTTGCAATCCCGAGATAATCGTCTCCATGCTCCAAATCCATTTTAAAGCCATTTTTAAGGCATTTCGCGCATACATGAAATGAACACATTTTTCTCCAAAACTATAACAGATGCAAGCTTGTCCTGTTTGGTGGAGATGATATTTAATTTATATTTAGTTTTGGAGAAAAATGTGTTCATTTCATGTATGCGCGAAATGCCTTAAAAATGGCTTTAAAATGGATTTGGAGCATGGAGACGATTATCTCGGGATTGCAAGATAACCAAACAAAACTTTTAGTGGATTTCTACTTATTTTATTAAATATCATCTCAACCAAACAGGACAAGCTTGCATCTGTTATAGTTTTGGAGAAAAATGTGTTCATTTCATGTATGCGCGAAATGCCTTAAAAATGGCATTAAAATGGATTTGGAGCATGGAGACGATTATCTCGGGATTGCAAGATAACCAAACAAATCTTTTAGTGGATTTCTACTTATTTTATTAAATATCATCTCCACCAAACAGGACAAGCTTGCATCTGTTATAGTTTTGAAGAAAAATGTGTTCATTTCATGTATGCGCGAAATGCCTTAAAAATGGCTTTAAAATGGATTTGGAGCATGGAGACGATTATCTCGGGATTGCAAGATAACCAAACAAAACTTTTAGTGGATTTCTACTTATTTTATTAAATATCATCTCCACCAAACAGGACAAGCTTGCATGTGTTATAGTTTTGGAGAAAAATGTGTTCATTTCATGTATGCGCGAAATGCCTTAAAAATGGCTTTAAAATGGATTTGGAGCATGGAGACGATTATCTCGGGATTGCAAGATAACCAAACAAAACTTTTAGTGGATTTCTACTTATTTTATTAAATATCATCTCCACCAAACAGGACAAGCTTGCATGTGTTATAGTTTTGGAGAAAAATGTGTTCATTTCATGTATGCGCAAAATGCCTTTGAAATGGCTTTAAAATGGATTTGGAGCATGGAGACGATTATCTCAGGATGGCAATATAAACAAACGAAACTTTTAGTAGATTTCTACTTATTTTATTAAATATTATCTCCACCAAACAGGACAAGCTTGCATCTGTTATAGTTTTGGAGAAAAATGTGTTCATTTCATGTATGCGCGAAATGCCTTAAAAATGGCTTTAAAATGGATTTGGAGCATGGAGACGATTATCTCGGGATTGCAAGATAACCAAACAAAACTTTTAGTGGATTTCTACTTATTTTATTAAATATCATCTCCACCAAACAGGACAAGCTTGCATCTGTTATAGTTTTGGAGAAAAATGTGTTCATTTCATGTATGCGCAAAATGCCTTTGAAATGGCTTTAAAATGGATTTGGAGCATGGAGACGATTATCTCGGGATTGCAAGATAACCAAACAAAACTTTTAGTGGATTTCTACTTATTTTATTAAATATCATCTCCACCAAACAGGACAAGCTTGCATCTGTTATAGTTTTGGAGAAAAATGTGTTCATTTCATGTATGCGCGAAATGCCTTAAAAATGGCTTTAAAATGGATTTGGAGCATGGAGACGATTATCTCGGGATTGCAAGATAACCAAACAAAACTTTTAGTGGATTTCTACTTATTTTATTAAATATCATCTCCACCAAACAGGACAAGCTTGCATCTGTTATAGTTTTGGAGAAAAATGTGTTCATTTCATGTATGCGCGAAATGCCTTAAAAATGGCATTAAAATGGATTTGGAGCATGGAGACGATTATCTCGGGATTGCAAGATAACCAAACAAATCTTTTAGTGTATTTCTACTTATTTTATTAAATATCATCTCCACCAAACAGGACAAGCTTGCATCTGTTATAGTTTTGAAGAAAAATGTGTTCATTTCATGTATGCGCGAAATGCCTTAAAAATGGCTTTAAAATGGATTTGGAGCATGGAGACGATTATCTCGGGATTGCAAGATAACCAAACAAAACTTTTAGTGGATTTCTACTTATTTTATTAAATATCATCTCCACCAAACAGGACAAGCTTGCATGTGTTATAGTTTTGGAGAAAAATGTGTTCATTTCATGTATGCGCGAAATGCCTTAAAAATGGCTTTAAAATGGATTTGGAGCATGGAGACGATTATCTCGGGATTGCAAGATAACCAAACAAAACTTTTAGTGGATTTCTACTTATTTTATTAAATATCATCTCCACCAAACAGGACAAGCTTGCATCTGTTATAGTTTTGGAGAAAAATGTGTTCATTTCATGTATGCGCGAAATGCCTTAAAAATGGCTTTAAAATGGATTTGGAGCATGGAGACGATTATCTCGGGATTGCAAGATAACCAAACAAAACTTTTAGTGGATTTCTACTTATTTTATTAAATATCATCTCCACCAAACAGGACAAGCTTGCATGTGTTATAGTTTTGGAGAAAAATGTGTTCATTTCATGTATGCGCAAAATGCCTTTGAAATGGCTTTAAAATGGATTTGGAGCATGGAGACGATTATCTCAGGATGGCAATATAAACAAACGAAACTTTTAGTAGATTTCTACTTATTTTATTAAATATTATCTCCACCAAACAGGACAATCTTGCATCTGTTATAGTTTTGGAGAAAAATGTGTTCATTTCATGTATGCGCGAAATGCCTTAAAAATGGCTTTAAAATGGATTTGGAGCATGGAGACGATTATCTCGGGATTGCAAGATAACCAAACAAAACTTTTAGTGGATTTCTACTTATTTTATTAAATATCATCTCCACCAAACAGGACAAGCTTGCATCTGTTATAGTTTTGGAGAAAAATGTGTTCATTTCATGTATGCGCAAAATGCCTTTGAAATGGCTTTAAAATGGATTTGGAGCATGGAGACGATTATCTCAGGATGGCAATATAAACAAACGAAACTTTTAGTAGATTTCTACTTATTTTATTAAATATTATCTCCACCAAACAGGACAAGCTTGCATCTGTTATAGTTTTGGAGAAAAATGTGTTCATTTCATGTATGCGCGAAATGCCTTAAAAATGGCTTTAAAATGGATTTGGAGCATGGAGACGATTATCTCGGGATTGCAAGATAACCAAACAAAACTTTTAGTGGATTTCTACTTATTTTATTAAATATCATCTCCACCAAACAGGACAAGCTTGCATGTGTTATAGTTTTGGAGAAAAATGTGTTCATTTCATGTATGCGCAAAATGCCTTTGAAATGGCTTTAAAATGGATTTGGAGCATGGAGACGATTATCTCGGGATTGCAAGATAACCAAACAAAACTTTTAGTGGATTTCTACTTATTTTATTAAATATCATCTCCACCAAACAGGACAAGCTTGCATCTGTTATAGTTTTGGAGAAAAATGTGTTCATTTCATGTATGCGCGAAATGCCTTAAAATGGCTTTAAAATGGATTTGGAGCATGGAGACGATTATCTCGGGATTGCAAGATAACCAAACAAAACTTTTAGTGGATTTCTACTTATTTTATTAAATATCATCTCCACCAAACAGGACAAGCTTGCATCCGTTATAGTTTTGGAGAAAAATGTGTTCATTTCATGTATGCGCGAAATGCCTTAAAAATGGCTTTAAAATGGATTTGGAGCATGGAGACGATTATCTCGGGATTGCAAGATAACCAAACAAAACTTTTAGTGGATTTCTACTTATTTTATTAAATATCATCTCCACCAAACAGGACAAGCTTGCATCTGTTATAGTTTTGGAGAAAAATGTGTTCATTTCATGTATGCGCGAAATGCCTTAAAAATGGCTTTAAAATGGATTTGGAGCATGGAGACGATTATCTCGGGATTGCAAGATAACCAAACAAAACTTTTAGTGGATTTCTACTTATTTTATTAAATATCATCTCCACCAAACAGGACAAGCTTGCATGTGTTATAGTTTTGGAGAAAAATGTGTTCATTTCATGTATGCGCAAAATGCCTTTGAAATGGCTTTAAAATGGATTTGGAGCATGGAGACGATTATCTTAGGATGGCAATATAAACAAACGAAACTTTTAGTAGATTTCTACTTATTTTATTAAATATTATCTCCACCAAACAGGACAAGCTTGCATCTGTTATAGTTTTGGAGAAAAATGTGTTCATTTCATGTATGCGCGAAATGCCTTAAAAATGGCTTTAAAATGGATTTGGAGCATGGAGACGATTATCTCGGGATTGCAAGATAACCAAACAAAACTTTTAGTGGATTTCTACTTATTTTATTAAATATCATCTCCACCAAACAGGACAAGCTTGCATCTGTTATAGTTTTGGAGAAAAATGTGTTCATTTCATGTATGCGCGAAATGCCTTAAAAATGGCTTTAAAATGGATTTGGAGCATGGAGACGATTATCTCGGGATTGCAAGATAACCAAACAAAACTTTTAGTGGATTTCTACTTATTTTATTAAATATCATCTCCACCAAACAGGACAAGCTTGCATCTGTTATAGTTTTGGAGAAAAATGTGTTCATTTCATGTATGCGCGAAATGCCTTAAAAATGGCTTTAAAATGGATTTGGAGCATGGAGACGATTATCTCGGGATTGCAAGATAACCAAACAAAACTTTTAGTGGATTTCTACTTATTTTATTAAATATCATCTCCACCAAACAGGACAAGCTTGCATGTGTTATAGTTTTGGAGAAAAATGTGTTCATTTCATGTATGCGCAAAATGCCTTTGAAATGGCTTTAAAATGGATTTGGAGCATGGAGACGATTATCTCAGGATGGCAATATAAACAAACGAAACTTTTAGTAGATTTCTACTTATTTTATTAAATATTATCTCCACCAAACAGGACAAGCTTGCATCTGTTATAGTTTTGGAGAAAAATGTGTTCATTTCATGTATGCGCGAAATGCCTTAAAAATGGCTTTAAAATGGATTTGGAGCATGGAGACGATTATCTCGGGATTGCAAGATAACCAAACAAAACTTTTAGTGGATTTCTACTTATTTTATTAAATATCATCTCCACCAAACAGGACAAGCTTGCATCTGTTATAGTTTTGGAGAAAAATGTGTTCATTTCATGTATGCGCGAAATGCCTTAAAAATGGCTTTAAAATGGATTTGGAGCATGGAGACGATTATCTCGGGATTGCAAGATAACCAAACAAAACTTTTAGTGGATTTCTACTTATTTTATTAAATATCATCTCCACCAAACAGGACAAGCTTGCATCTGTTATAGTTTTGGAGAAAAATGTGTTCATTTCATGTATGCGCGAAATGCCTTAAAAATGGCTTTAAAATGGATTTGGAGCATGGAGACGATTATCTCGGGATTGCAAGATAACCAAACAAAACTTTTAGTGGATTTCTACTTATTTTATTAAATATCATCTCCACCAAACAGGACAAGCTTGCATCTGTTATAGTTTTGGAGAAAAATGTGTTCATTTCATGTATGCGCGAAATGCCTTAAAAATGGCTTTAAATGGATTTGGAGCATGGAGACGATTATCTCGGGATTGCAAGATAACCAAACAAAACTTTTAGTGGATTTCTACTTATTTTATTAAATATCATCTCCACCAAACAGGACAAGCTTGCATCTGTTATAGTTTTGGAGAAAAATGTGTTCATTTCATGTATGCGCGAAATGCCTTAAAAATGGCTTTAAAATGGATTTGGAGCATGGAGACGATTATCTCGGGATTGCAATATAACCAAACAAAACTTTTAGTGGATTTCTACTTATTTTATTAAATATCATCTCCACCAAACAGGACAAGCTTGCATCTGTTATAGTTTTGGAGAAAAATGTGTTCATTTCATGTATGCGCGAAATGCCTTAAAAATGGCTTTAAAATGGATTTGGAGCATGGAGACGATTATCTCGGGATTGCAAGATAACCAAACAAAACTTTTAGTGGATTTCTACTTATTTTATTAAATATCATCTCCACCAAACAGGACAAGCTTGCATCTGTTATAGTTTTGGAGAAAAATGTGTTCATTTCATGTATGCGCGAAATGCCTTAAAAATGGCTTTAAAATGGATTTGGAGCATGGAGACGATTATCTCGGGATTGCAAGATAACCAAACAAAACTTTTAGTGGATTTCTACTTATTTTATTAAATATCATCTCCACCAAACAGGACAAGCTTGCATGTGTTATAGTTTTGGAGAAAAATGTGTTCATTTCTTGTATGCGCAAAATGCCTTTGAAATGGCTTTAAAATGGATTTGGAGCATGGAGACGATTATCTCGGGATTGCAAGATAACCAAACAAAACTTTTAGTGGATTTCTACTTATTTTATTAAATATCATCTCCACCAAACAGGACAAGCTTGCATCTGTTATAGTTTTGGAGAAAAATGTGTTCATTTCATGTATGCGCGAAATGCCTTAAAAATGACTTTAAAATGGATTTGGAGCATGGAGACGATTATCTCGGGATTGCAAGATAACCAAACAAAACTTTTAGTGGATTTCTACTTATTTTATTAAATATCATCTCCACCAAACAGGACAAGCTTGCATCTGTTATAGTTTTGGAGAAAAATGTGTTCATTTCATGTATGCGCGAAATGCCTTAAAAATGGCTTTAAAATGGATTTGGAGCATGGAGACGATTATCTCGGGATTGCAAGATAACCAAGCAAAACTTTTAGTGGATTTCTACTTATTTTATTAAATATCATCTCCACCAAACAGGACAAGCTTGCATCTGTTATAGTTTTGGAGAAAAATGTGTTCATTTCATGTATGCGCGAAATGCCTTAAAAATGGCTTTAAAATGGATTTGGAGCATGGAGACGATTATCTCGGGATTGCAAGATAACCAAACAAAACTTTTAGTGGATTTCTACTTATTTTATTAAATATCATCTCCACCAAACAGGACAAGCTTGCATGTGTTATAGTTTTGGAGAAAAATGTGTTCATTTCATGTATGCGCAAAATGCCTTTGAAATGGCTTTAAAATGGATTTGGAGCATGGAGACGATTATCTCAGGATGGCAATATAAACAAACGAAACGTTTAGTAGATTTCTACTTATTTTATTAAATATTATCTCCACCAAACAGGACAAGCTTGCATCTGTTATAGTTTTGGAGAAAAATGTGTTCATTTCATGTATGCGCGAAATGCCTTAAAAATGGCTTTAAAATGGATTTGGAGCATGGAGACGATTATCTCGGGATTGCAAGATAACCAAACAAAACTTTTAGTGGATTTCTACTTATTTTATTAAATATCATCTCCACCAAACAGGACAAGCTTGCATCTGTTATAGTTTTGGAGAAAAATGTGTTCATTTCATGTATGCGCGAAATGCCTTAAAAATGGCTTTAAAATGGATTTGGAGCATGGAGACGATTATCTCGGGATTGCAAGATAACCAAACAAAACTTTTAGTGGATTTCTACTTATTTTATTAAATATCATCTCCACCAAACAGGACAAGCTTGCATCTGTTATAGTTTTGGAGAAAAATGTGTTCATTTCATGTATGCGCGAAATGCCTTAAAAATGGCTTTAAAATGGATTTGGAGCATGGAGACGATTATCTCGGGATTGCAAGATAACCAAACAAAACTTTTAGTGGATTTCTACTTATTTTATTAAATATCATCTCCACCAAACAGGACAAGCTTGCATCTGTTATAGTTTTGGAGAAAAATGTGTTCATTTCATGTATGCGCGAAATGCCTTAAAAATGGCTTTAAATGGATTTGGAGCATGGAGACGATTATCTCGGGATTGCAAGATAACCAAACAAAACTTTTAGTGGATTTCTACTTATTTTATTAAATATCATCTCCACCAAACAGGACAAGCTTGCATCTGTTATAGTTTTGGAGAAAAATGTGTTCATTTCATGTATGCGCGAAATGCCTTAAAAATGGCTTTAAAATGGATTTGGAGCATGGAGACGATTATCTCGGGATTGCAATATAACCAAACAAAACTTTTAGTGGATTTCTACTTATTTTATTAAATATCATCTCCACCAAACAGGACAAGCTTGCATCTGTTATAGTTTTGGAGAAAAATGTGTTCATTTCATGTATGCGCGAAATGCCTTAAAAATGGCTTTAAAATGGATTTGGAGCATGGAGACGATTATCTCGGGATTGCAAGATAACCAAACAAAACTTTTAGTGGATTTCTACTTATTTTATTAAATATCATCTCCACCAAACAGGACAAGCTTGCATCTGTTATAGTTTTGGAGAAAAATGTGTTCATTTCATGTATGCGCGAAATGCCTTAAAAATGGCTTTAAAATGGATTTGGAGCATGGAGACGATTATCTCGGGATTGCAAGATAACCAAACAAAACTTTTAGTGGATTTCTACTTATTTTATTAAATATCATCTCCACCAAACAGGACAAGCTTGCATGTGTTATAGTTTTGGAGAAAAATGTGTTCATTTCTTGTATGCGCAAAATGCCTTTGAAATGGCTTTAAAATGGATTTGGAGCATGGAGACGATTATCTCGGGATTGCAAGATAACCAAACAAAACTTTTAGTGGATTTCTACTTATTTTATTAAATATCATCTCCACCAAACAGGACAAGCTTGCATCTGTTATAGTTTTGGAGAAAAATGTGTTCATTTCATGTATGCGCGAAATGCCTTAAAAATGACTTTAAAATGGATTTGGAGCATGGAGACGATTATCTCGGGATTGCAAGATAACCAAACAAAACTTTTAGTGGATTTCTACTTATTTTATTAAATATCATCTCCACCAAACAGGACAAGCTTGCATCTGTTATAGTTTTGGAGAAAAATGTGTTCATTTCATGTATGCGCGAAATGCCTTAAAAATGGCTTTAAAATGGATTTGGAGCATGGAGACGATTATCTCGGGATTGCAAGATAACCAAGCAAAACTTTTAGTGGATTTCTACTTATTTTATTAAATATCATCTCCACCAAACAGGACAAGCTTGCATCTGTTATAGTTTTGGAGAAAAATGTGTTCATTTCATGTATGCGCGAAATGCCTTAAAAATGGCTTTAAAATGGATTTGGAGCATGGAGACGATTATCTCGGGATTGCAAGATAACCAAACAAAACTTTTAGTGGATTTCTACTTATTTTATTAAATATCATCTCCACCAAACAGGACAAGCTTGCATGTGTTATAGTTTTGGAGAAAAATGTGTTCATTTCATGTATGCGCAAAATGCCTTTGAAATGGCTTTAAAATGGATTTGGAGCATGGAGACGATTATCTCAGGATGGCAATATAAACAAACGAAACGTTTAGTAGATTTCTACTTATTTTATTAAATATTATCTCCACCAAACAGGACAAGCTTGCATCTGTTATAGTTTTGGAGAAAAATGTGTTCATTTCATGTATGCGCGAAATGCCTTAAAAATGGCTTTAAAATGGATTTGGAGCATGGAGACGATTATCTCGGGATTGCAAGATAACCAAACAAAACTTTTAGTGGATTTCTACTTATTTTATTAAATATCATCTCCACCAAACAGGACAAGCTTGCATCTGTTATAGTTTTGGAGAAAAATGTGTTCATTTCATGTATGCGCGAAATGCCTTAAAAATGGCTTTAAAATGGATTTGGAGCATGGAGACGATTATCTCGGGATTGCAAGATAACCAAACAAAACTTTTAGTGGATTTCTACTTATTTTATTAAATATCATCTCCACCAAACAGGACAAGCTTGCATCTGTTATAGTTTTGGAGAAAAATGTGTTCATTTCATGTATGCGCGAAATGCCTTAAAAATGGCTTTAAAATGGATTTGGAGCATGGAGACGATTATCTCGGGATTGCAAGATAACCAAACAAAACTTTTAGTGGATTTCTACTTATTTTATTAAATATCATCTCCACCAAACAGGACAAGCTTGCATGTGTTATAGTTTTGGAGAAAAATGTGTTCATTTCATGTATGCGCAAAATGCCTTTGAAATGGCTTTAAAATGGATTTGGAGCATGGAGACGATTATCTCAGGATGGCAATATAAACAAACGAAACTTTTAGTAGATTTCTACTTATTTTATTAAATATTATCTCCACCAAACAGGACAAGCTTGCATCTGTTATAGTTTTGGAGAAAAATGTGTTCATTTCATGTATGCGCGAAATGCCTTAAAAATGGCTTTAAAATGGATTTGGAGCATGGAGACGATTATCTCGGGATTGCAAGATAACCAAACAAAACTTTTAGTGGATTTCTACTTATTTTATTAAATATCATCTCCACCAAACAGGACAAGCTTGCATCTGTTATAGTTTTGGAGAAAAATGTGTTCATTTCATGTATGCGCGAAATGCCTTAAAAATGGCTTTAAAATGGATTTGGAGCATGGAGACGATTATCTCGGGATTGCAAGATAACCAAACAAAACTTTTAGTGGATTTCTACTTATTTTATTAAATATCATCTCCACCAAACAGGACAAGCTTGCATCTGTTATAGTTTTGGAGAAAAATGTGTTCATTTCATGTATGCGCGAAATGCCTTAAAAATGGCTTTAAAATGGATTTGGAGCATGGAGACGATTATCTCGGGATTGCAAGATAACCAAACAAAACTTTTAGTGGATTTCTACTTATTTTATTAAATATCATCTCCACCAAACAGGACAAGCTTGCATCTGTTATAGTTTTGGAGAAAAATGTGTTCATTTCATGTATGCGCGAAATGCCTTAAAAATGGCTTTAAATGGATTTGGAGCATGGAGACGATTATCTCGGGATTGCAAGATAACCAAACAAAACTTTTAGTGGATTTCTACTTATTTTATTAAATATCATCTCCACCAAACAGGACAAGCTTGCATCTGTTATAGTTTTGGAGAAAAATGTGTTCATTTCATGTATGCGCGAAATGCCTTAAAAATGGCTTTAAAATGGATTTGGAGCATGGAGACGATTATCTCGGGATTGCAATATAACCAAACAAAACTTTTAGTGGATTTCTACTTATTTTATTAAATATCATCTCCACCAAACAGGACAAGCTTGCATCTGTTATAGTTTTGGAGAAAAATGTGTTCATTTCATGTATGCGCGAAATGCCTTAAAAATGGCTTTAAAATGGATTTGGAGCATGGAGACGATTATCTCGGGATTGCAAGATAACCAAACAAAACTTTTAGTGGATTTCTACTTATTTTATTAAATATCATCTCCACCAAACAGGACAAGCTTGCATCTGTTATAGTTTTGGAGAAAAATGTGTTCATTTCATGTATGCGCGAAATGCCTTAAAAATGGCTTTAAAATGGATTTGGAGCATGGAGACGATTATCTCGGGATTGCAAGATAACCAAACAAAACTTTTAGTGGATTTCTACTTATTTTATTAAATATCATCTCCACCAAACAGGACAAGCTTGCATGTGTTATAGTTTTGGAGAAAAATGTGTTCATTTCTTGTATGCGCAAAATGCCTTTGAAATGGCTTTAAAATGGATTTGGAGCATGGAGACGATTATCTCGGGATTGCAAGATAACCAAACAAAACTTTTAGTGGATTTCTACTTATTTTATTAAATATCATCTCCACCAAACAGGACAAGCTTGCATCTGTTATAGTTTTGGAGAAAAATGTGTTCATTTCATGTATGCGCGAAATGCCTTAAAAATGACTTTAAAATGGATTTGGAGCATGGAGACGATTATCTCGGGATTGCAAGATAACCAAACAAAACTTTTAGTGGATTTCTACTTATTTTATTAAATATCATCTCCACCAAACAGGACAAGCTTGCATCTGTTATAGTTTTGGAGAAAAATGTGTTCATTTCATGTATGCGCGAAATGCCTTAAAAATGGCTTTAAAATGGATTTGGAGCATGGAGACGATTATCTCGGGATTGCAAGATAACCAAACAAAACTTTTAGTGGATTTCTACTTATTTTATTAAATATCATCTCCACCAAACAGGACAAGCTTGCATCTGTTATAGTTTTGGAGAAAAATGTGTTCATTTCATGTATGCGCGAAATGCCTTAAAAATGGCTTTAAAATGGATTTGGAGCATGAAGACGATTATCTCGGGATTGCAAGATAACCAAACAAAACTTTTAGTGGATTTCTACTTATTTTATTAAATATCATCTCCACCAAACAGGACAAGCTTGCATGTGTTATAGTTTTGGAGAAAAATGTGTTCATTTCATGTATGCGCAAAATGCCTTTGAAATGGCTTTAAAATGGATTTGGAGCATGGAGACGATTATCTCAGGATGGCAATATAAACAAACGAAACGTTTAGTAGATTTCTACTTATTTTATTAAATATTATCTCCACCAAACAGGACAAGCTTGCATCTGTTATAGTTTTGGAGAAAAATGTGTTCATTTCATGTATGCGCGAAATGCCTTAAAAATGGCTTTAAAATGGATTTGGAGCATGGAGACGATTATCTCGGGATTGCAAGATAACCAAACAAAACTTTTAGTGGATTTCTACTTATTTTATTAAATATCATCTCCACCAAACAGGACAAGCTTGCATGTGTTATAGTTTTGGAGAAAAATGTGTTCATTTCATGTATGCGCAAAATGCCTTTGAAATTGCTTTAAAATGGATTTGGAGCATGGAGACGATTATCTCGGGATTGCAAGATAACCAAACAAAACTTTTAGTGGATTTCTACTTATTTTATTAAATATCATCTCCACCAAACAGGACAAGCTTGCATCTGTTATAGTTTTGGAGAAAAATGTGTTCATTTCATGTATGCGCGAAATGCCTTAAAAATGGCTTTAAAATGGATTTGGAGCATGGAGACGATTATCTCGGGATTGCAAGATAACCAAACAAAACTTTTAGTGGATTTCTACTTATTTTATTAAATATCATCTCCACCAAACAGGACAAGCTTGCATCTGTTATAGTTTTGGAGAAAAATGTGTTCATTTCATGTATGTGCGAAATGCCTTAAAAATGGCTTTAAAATGGATTTGGAGCATGGAGACGATTATCTCGGGATTGCAAGATAACCAAACAAAACTTTTAGTGGATTTCTACTTATTTTATTAAATATCATCTCCACCAAACAGGACAAGCTTGCATCTGTTATAGTTTTGGAGAAAAATGTGTTCATTTCATGTATGCGCGAAATGCCTTAAAAATGGCTTTAAAATGGATTTGGAGCATGGAGACGATTATCTCGGGATTGCAAGATAACCAAACAAAACTTTTAGTGGATTTCTACTTATTTTATTAAATATCATCTCCACCAAACAGGACAAGCTTGCATGTGTTATAGTTTTGGAGAAAAATGTGTTCATTTCATGTATGCGCAAAATGCCTTTGAAATGGCTTTAAAATGGATTTGGAGCATGGAGACGATTATCTCAGGATGGCAATATAAACAAACGAAACGTTTAGTAGATTTCTACTTATTTTATTAAATATTATCTCCACCAAACAGGACAAGCTTGCATCTGTTATAGTTTTGGAGAAAAATGTGTTCATTTCATGTATGCGCGAAATGCCTTAAAAATGGCTTTAAAATGGATTTGGAGCATGGAGACGATTATCTCGGGATTGCAAGATAACCAAACAAAACTTTTAGTGGATTTCTACTTATTTTATTAAATATCATCTCCACCAAACAGGACAAGCTTGCATGTGTTATAGTTTTGGAGAAAAATGTGTTCATTTCATGTATGCGCAAAATGCCTTTGAAATTGCTTTAAAATGGATTTGGAGCATGGAGACGATTATCTCGGGATTGCAAGATAACCAAACAAAACTTTTAGTGGATTTCTACTTATTTTATTAAATATCATCTCCACCAAACAGGACAAGCTTGCATCTGTTATAGTTTTGGAGAAAAATGTGTTCATTTCATGTATGCGCGAAATGCCTTAAAAATGGCTTTAAAATGGATTTGGAGCATGGAGACGATTATCTCGGGATTGCAAGATAACCAAACAAAACTTTTAGTGGATTTCTACTTATTTTATTAAATATCATCTCCACCAAACAGGACAAGCTTGCATCTGTTATAGTTTTGGAGAAAAATGTGTTCATTTCATGTATGTGCGAAATGCCTTAAAAATGGCTTTAAAATGGATTTGGAGCATGGAGACGATTATCTCGGGATTGCAAGATAACCAAACAAAACTTTTAGTGGATTTCTACTTATTTTATTAAATATCATCTCCACCAAACAGGACAAGCTTGCATCTGTTATAGTTTTGGAGAAAAATGTGTTCATTTCATGTATGCGCGAAATGCCTTAAAAATGGCTTTAAAATGGATTTGGAGCATGGAGACGATTATCTCGGGATTGCAAGATAACCAAACAAAACTTTTAGTGGATTTCTACTTATTTTATTAAATATCATCTCCACCAAACAGGACAAGCTTGCATGTGTTATAGTTTTGGAGAAAAATGTGTTCATTTCATGTATGCGCAAAATGCCTTTGAAATGGCTTTAAAATGGATTTGGAGCATGGAGACGATTATCTCAGGATGGCAATATAAACAAACGAAACTTTTAGTAGATTTCTACTTATTTTATTAAATATTATCTCCACCAAACAGGACAAGCTTGCATCTGTTATAGTTTTGGAGAAAAATGTGTTCATTTCATGTATGCGCGAAATGCCTTAAAAATGGCTTTAAAATGGATTTGGAGCATGGAGACGATTATCTCGGGATTGCAAGATAACCAAACAAAACTTTTAGTGGATTTCTACTTATTTTATTAAATATCATCTCCACCAAACAGGACAAGCTTACATCTGTTATAGTTTTGGAGAAAAATGTGTTCATTTCATGTATGCGCGAAATGCCTTAAAAATGGCTTTAAAATGGATTTGGAGCATGGAGACGATTATCTCGGGATTGCAAGATAACCAAACAAAACTTTTAGTGGATTTCTACTTATTTTATTAAATATCATCTCCACCAAACAGGACAAGCTTGCATGTGTTATAGTTTTGGAGAAAAATGTGTTCATTTCATGTATGCGCAAAATGCCTTTGAAATGGCTTTAAAATGGATTTGGAGCATGGAGACGATTATCTCAGGATGGCAATATAAACAAACGAAACTTTTAGTAGATTTCTACTTATTTTATTAAATATTATCTCCACCAAACAGGACAAGCTTGCATCTGTTATAGTTTTGGAGAAAAATGTGTTCATTTCATGTATGCGCGAAATGCCTTAAAAATGGCTTTAAAATGGATTTGGAGCATGGAGACGATTATCTCGGGATTGCAAGATAACCAAACAAAACTTTTAGTGGATTTCTACTTATTTTATTAAATATCATCTCCACCAAACAGGAGAAGCTTGCATCTGTTATAGTTTTGGAGAAAAATGTGTTCATTTCATGTATGCGCGAAATGCCTTAAAAATGGCTTTAAAATGGATTTGGAGCATGGAGACGATTATCTCGGGATTGCAAGATAACCAAACAAAACTTTTAGTGGATTTCTACTTATTTTATTAAATATCATCTCCACCAAACAGGACAAGCTTGCATGTGTTATAGTTTTGGAGAAAAATGTGTTCATTTCATGTATGCGCAAAATGCCTTTGAAATGGCTTTAAAATGGATTTGGAGCATGGAGACGATTATCTCGGAATTGCAAGATAACCAAACAAAACTTTTAGTGGATTTCTACTTATTTTATTAAATATCATCTCCACCAAACAGGACAAGCTTGCATCTGTTATAGTTTTGGAGAAAAATGTGTTCATTTCATGTATGCGCGAAATGCCTTAAAAATGGCTTTAAAATGGATTTGGAGCATGGAGACGATTATCTCGGGATTGCAAGATAACCAAACAAAACTTTTAGTGGATTTCTACTTATTTTATTAAATATCATCTCCACCAAACAGGACAAGCTTGCATCTGTTATAGTTTTGGAGAAAAATGTGTTCATTTCATGTATGCGCGAAATGCCTTAAAAATGGCTTTAAAATGGATTTGGAGCATGGAGACGATTATCTCGGGATTGCAATATAACCAAACAAAACTTTTAGTGGATTTCTACTTATTTTATTAAATATCATCTCCACCAAACAGGACAAGCTTGCATCTGTTATAGTTTTGGAGAAATATGTGTTCATTTCATGTATGCGCGAAATGCCTTAAAAATGGCTTTAAAATGGATTTGGAGCATGGAGACGATTATCTCGGGATTGCAAGATAACCAAACAAAAATTTTAGTGGATTTCTACTTATTTTATTAAATATCATCTCCACCAAACAGGACAAGCTTGCATCTGTTATAGTTTTGGAGAAATATGTGTTCATTTCATGTATGCGCGAAATGCCTTAAAAATGGCTTTAAAATGGATTTGGAGCATGGAGACGATTATCTCGGGATTGCAAGATAACCAAACAAAACTTTTAGTGGATTTCTACTTATTTTATTAAATATCATCTCCACCAAACAGGACAAGCTTGCATCTGTTATAGTTTTGGAGAAAAATGTGTTCATTTCATGTATGCGCGAAATGCCTTAAAAATGGCTTTAAAATGGATTTGGAGCATGGAGACGATTACCTCGGGATTGCAAGATAACCAAACAAAACTTTTAGTGGATTTCTACTTATTTTATTAAATATCATCTCCACCAAACAGGACAAGCTTGCATGTGTTATAGTTTTGGAGAAAAATGTGTTCATTTCATGTATGCGCAAAATGCCTTTGAAATGGCTTTAAAATGGATTTGGAGCATGGAGACGATTATCTCGGGATTGCAAGATAACCAAACAAAACTTTTAGTGGATTTCTACTTATTTTATTAAATATCATCTCCACCAAACAGGACAAGCTTGCATCTGTTATAGTTTTGGAGAAAAATGTGTTCATTTCATGTATGCGCGAAATGCCTTAAAAATGGCTTTAAAATGGATTTGGAGCATGGAGACGATTATCTCGGGATTGCAAGATAACCAAACAAAACTTTTAGTGGATTTCTACTTATTTTATTAAATATCATCTCCACCAAACAGGACAAGCTTGCATCTGTTATAGTTTTGGAGAAAAATGTGTTCATTTCATGTATGCGCGAAATGCCTTAAAAATGGCTTTAAAATGGATTTGGAGCATGGAGACGATTATCTCGGGATTGCAAGATAACCAAACAAAACTTTTAGTGGATTTCTACTTATTTTATTAAATATCATCTCCACCAAACAGGACAAGCTTGCATCTGTTATAGTTTTGGAGAAAAATGTGTTCATTTCATGTATGCGCGAAATGCCTTAAAAATGGCTTTAAAATGGATTTGGAGCATGGAGACGATTATCTCGGGATTGCAAGATAACCAAACAAAACTTTTAGTGGATTTCTACTTATTTTATTAAATATCATCTCCACCAAACAGGACAAGCTTGCATCTGTTATAGTTTTGGAG
This sequence comes from Anomaloglossus baeobatrachus, assembly GCF_048569485.1. NCBI lineage: Eukaryota > Metazoa > Chordata > Amphibia > Anura > Aromobatidae > Anomaloglossus > Anomaloglossus baeobatrachus. The sequence goes on from NW_027444997.1 coordinate 852,465, forward strand.
AAAAATGTGTTCATTTCATGTATGCGCGAAATGCCTTAAAAATGGCTTTAAAATGGATTTGGAGCATGGAGACGATTATCTCGGGATTGCAAGATAACCAAACAAAACTTTTAGTGGATTTCTACTTATTTTATTAAATATCATCTCCACCAAACAGGACAAGCTTGCATCTGTTATAGTTTTGGAGAAAAATGTGTTCATTTCATGTATGCGCGAAATGCCTTAAAAATGGCTTTAAAATGGATTTGGAGCATGGAGACGATTATCTCGGGATTGCAAGATAACCAAACAAAACTTTTAGTGGATTTCTACTTATTTTATTAAATATCATCTCCACCAAACAGGACAAGCTTGCATCTGTTATAGTTTTGGAGAAAAATGTGTTCATTTCATGTATGCGCGAAATGCCTTAAAAATGGCTTTAAAATGGATTTGGAGCATGGAGACGATTATCTCGGGATTGCAAGATAACCAAACAAAACTTTTAGTGGATTTCTACTTATTTTATTAAATATCATCTCTACCAAACAGGACAAGCTTGCATCTGTTATAGTTTTGGAGAAAAATGTGTTCATTTCATGTATGCGCGAAATGCCTTAAAAATGGCTTTAAAATGGATTTGGAGCATGGAGACGATTATCTCGGGATTGCAAGATAACCAAACAAAACTTTTAGTGGATTTCTACTTATTTTATTAAATATCATCTCCACCAAACAGGACAAGCTTGCATCTGTTATAGTTTTGGAGAAAAATGTGTTCATTTCATGTATGCGCGAAATGCCTTAAAAATGGCTTTAAAATGGATTTGGAGGATGGAGACGATTATCTCGGGATTGCAAGATAACCAAACAAAACTTTTAGTGGATTTCTACTTATTTTATTAAATATCATCTCCACCAAACAGGACAAGCTTGCATCTGTTATAGTTTTGGAGAAAAATGTGTTCATTTCATGTATGCGCGAAATGCCTTAAAAATGGCTTTAAAATGGATTTGGAGCATGGAGACGATTATCTCGGGATTGCAAGATAACCAAACAAAACTTTTAGTGGATTTCTACTTATTTTATTAAATATCATCTCCACCAAACAGGACAAGCTTGCATCTGTTATAGTTTTGGAGAAAAATGTGTTCATTTCATGTATGCGCGAAATGCCTTAAAAATGGCTTTAAAATGGATTTGGAGCATGGAGACGATTATCTCGGGATTGCAAGATAACCAAACAAAACTTTTAGTGGATTTCTACTTATTTTATTAAATATCATCTCCACCAAACAGGACAAGCTTGCATCTGTTATAGTTTTGGAGAAAAATGTGTTCATTTCATGTATGCGCGAAATGCCTTAAAAATGGCTTTAAAATGGATTTGGAGCATGGAGACGATTATCTCGGGATTGCAAGATAACCAAACAAAACTTTTAGTGGATTTCTACTTATTTTATTAAATATCATCTCCACCAAACAGGACAAGCTTGCATCTGTTATAGTTTTGGAGAAAAATGTGTTCATTTCATGTATGCGCGAAATGCCTTAAAAATGGCTTTAAAATGGATTTGGAGCATGGAGACGATTATCTCGGGATTGCAAGATAACCAAACAAAACTTTTAGTGGATTTCTACATATTTTATTAAATATCATCTCCACCAAACAGGACAAGCTTGCATCTGTTATAGTTTTGGAGAAAAATGTGTTCATTTCATGTATGCGCGAAATGCCTTAAAAACGGCTTTAAAATGGATTTGGAGCATGGAGACGATTATCTCGGGATTGCAATATAACCAAACAAAACTTTTAGTGGATTTCTACTTATTTTATTAAATATCATCTCCACCAAACAGGACAAGCTTGCATCTGTTATAGTTTTGGAGAAAAATGTGTTCATTTCATGTATGCGCGAAATGCCTTAAAAATGGCTTTAAAATGGATTTGGAGCATGGAGACGATTATCTCGGGATTGCAAGATAACCAAACAAAACTTTTAGTGGATTTCTACTTATTTTATTAAATATCATCTCCACCAAACAGGACAAGCTTGCATCTGTTATAGTTTTGGAGAAAAATGTGTTCATTTCATGTATGCGCGAAATGCCTTAAAAATGGCTTTAAAATGGATTTGGAGCATGGAGACGATTATCTCGGGATTGCAAGATAACCAAACAAAACTTTTAGTGGATTTCTACTTATTTTATTAAATATCATCTCCACCAAACAGGACAAGCTTGCATCTGTTATAGTTTTGGAGAAAAATGTGTTCATTTCATGTATGCGCGAAATGCCTTAAAAATGGCTTTAAAATGGATTTGGAGCATGGAGACGATTATCTCGGGATTGCAAGATAACCAAACAAAACTTTTAGTGGATTTCTACTTATTTTATTAAATATCATCTCCACCAAACAGGACAAGCTTGCATCTGTTATAGTTTTGGAGAAAAATGTGTTCATTTCATGTATGCGCGAAATGCCTTAAAAATGGCTTTAAAATGGATTTGGAGCATGGAGACGATTATCTCGGGATTGCAAGATAACCAAACAAAACTTTTAGTGGATTTCTACTTATTTTATTAAATATCATCTCCACCAAACAGGACAAGCTTGCATCTGTTATAGTTTTGGAGAAAAATGTGTTCATTTCATGTATGCGCGAAATGCCTTAAAAATGGCTTTAAAATGGATTTGGAGCATGGAGACGATTATCTCGGGATTGCAAGATAACCAAACAAAACTTTTAGTGGATTTCTACTTATTTTATTAAATATCATCTCCACCAAACAGGACAAGCTTGCATCTGTTATAGTTTTGGAGAAAAATGTGTTCATTTCATGTATGCGCGAAATGCCTTAAAAACGGCTTTAAAATGGATTTGGAGCATGGAGACGATTATCTCGGGATTGCAATATAACCAAACAAAACTTTTAGTGGATTTCTACTTATTTTATTAAATATCATCTCCACCAAACAGGACAAGCTTGCATCTGTTATAGTTTTGGAGAAAAATGTGTTCATTTCATGTATGCGCGAAATGCCTTAAAAATGGCTTTAAGATGGATTTGGAGCATGGAGACGATTATCTCGGGATTGCAAGATAACCAAACAAAACTTTTAGTGGATTTCTACTTATTTTATTAAATATCATCTCCACCAAACAGGACAAGCTTGCATCTGTTATAGTTTTGGAGAAAAATGTGTTCATTTCATGTATGCGCGAAATGCCTTAAAAATGGCTTTAAAATGGATTTGGAGCATGGAGACGATTATCTCGGGATTGTAAGATAACCAAACAAAACTTTTAGTGGATTTCTACTTATTTTATTAAATATCATCTCCACCAAACAGGACAAGCTTGCATCTGTTATAGTTTTGGAGAAAAATGTGTTCATTTCATGTATGCGCGAAATGCCTTAAAAATGGCTTTAAAATGGATTTGGAGCATGGAGACGATAATCTCGGGATTGCAAGATAACCAAACAAAACTTTTAGTGGATTTCTACTTATTTTATTAAATATCATCTCCACCAAACAGGACAAGCTTGCATGTGTTATAGTTTTGGAGAAAAATGTGTTCATTTCATGTATGCGCAAAATGCCTTTGAAATGGCTTTAAAATGGATTTGGAGCATGGAGACGATTATCTCGGGATTGCAAGATAACCAAACAAAACTTTTAGTGGATTTCTACTTATTTTATTAAATATCATCTCCACCAAACAGGACAAGCTTGCATGTGTTATAGTTTTGGAGAAAAATGTGTTCATTTCATGTATGCGCAAAATGCCTTTGAAATGGCTTTAAAATGGATTTGGAGCATGGAGACGATTATCTCAGGATGGCAATATAAACAAACGAAACTTTTAGTAGATTTCTACTTATTTTATTAAATATTATCTCCACCAAACAGGACAAGCTTGCATCTGTTATAGTTTTGGAGAAAAATGTGTTCATTTCATGTATGCGCGAAATGCCTTAAAAATGGCTTTAAAATAGATTTGGAGCATGGAGACGATTATCTCGGGATTGCAAGATAACCAAACAAAACTTTTAGTGGATTTCTACTTATTTTATTAAATATCATCTCCACCAAACAGGACAAGCTTGCATCTGTTATAGTTTTGGAGAAAAATGTGTTCATTTCATGTATGCGCGAAATGCCTTAAAAATGGCTTTAAAATGGATTTGGAGCATGGAGACGATTATCTCGGGATTGCAAGATAACCAAACAAAACTTTTAGTGGATTTCTACTTATTTTATTAAATATCATCTCCACGAAACAGGACAAGCTTGCATGTGTTATAGTTTTGGAGAAAAATGTGTTCATTTCATGTATGCGCGAAATGCCTTAAAAATGGCTTTAAAATGGATTTGGAGCATGGAGACGATTATTTCGGGATTGCAAGATAACCAAACAAAACTTTTAGTGGATTTCTACTTATTTTATTAAATATCATCTCCACCAAACAGGACAAGCTTGCATCTGTTATAGTTTTGGAGAAAAATGTGTTCATTTCATGTATGCGCGAAATGCCTTAAAAATGGCTTTAAAATGGATTTGGAGCATGGAGACGATTATCTCGGGATTGCAAGATAACCAAACAAAACTTTTAGTGGATTTCTACTTATTTTATTAAATATCATCTCCACCAAACAGGACAAGCTTGCATGTGTTATAGTTTTGGAGAAAAATTTGTTCATTTCATGTATGCGCAAAATGCCTTTGAAATGGCTTTAAAATGGATTTGGAGCATGGAGACGATTATCTCAGGATGGCAATATAAACAAACGAAACTTTTAGTAGATTTCTACTTATTTTATTAAATATCATCTCCACCAAACAGGACAAGCTTGCATCTGTTATAGTTTTGGAGAAAAATGTGTTCATTTCATGTATGCGCGAAATGCCTTAAAAATGGCTTTAAAATGGATTTGGAGCATGGAGACGATTATCTCGGGATTGCAAGATAACCAAACAAAACTTTTAGTGGATTTCTACTTATTTTATTAAATATCATCTCCACCAAACAGGACAAGCTTGCATCTGTTATAGTTTTGGAGAAAAATGTGTTCATTTCATGTATGCGCGAAATGCCTTAAAAATGGCTTTAAAATGGATTTGGAGCATGGAGACGATTATCTCGGGATTGCAAGATAACCAAACAAAACTTTTAGTGGATTTCTACTTATTTTATTAAATATCATCTCCACCAAACAGGACAAGCTTGCATCTGTTATAGTTTTGGAGAAAAATGTGTTCATTTCATGTATGCGCGAAATGCCTTAAAAATGGCTTTAAAATGGATTTGGAGCATGGAGACGATTATCTCGGGATTGCAAGATAACCAAACAAAACTTTTAGTGGATTTCTACTTATTTTATTAAATATCATCTCCACCAAACAGGACAAGCTTGCATCTGTTATAGTTTTGGAGAAAAATGTGTTCATTTCATGTATGCGCGAAATGCCTTAAAAACGGCTTTAAAATGGATTTGGAGCATGGAGACGATTATCTCGGGATTGCAATATAACCAAACAAAACTTTTAGTGGATTTCTACTTATTTTATTAAATATCATCTCCACCAAACAGGACAAGCTTGCATCTGTTATAGTTTTGGAGAAAAATGTGTTCATTTCATGTATGCGCGAAATGCCTTAAAAATGGCTTTAAGATGGATTTGGAGCATGGAGACGATTATCTCGGGATTGCAAGATAACCAAACAAAACTTTTAGTGGATTTCTACTTATTTTATTAAATAACATCTCCGCCAAACAGGACAAGCTTGCATCTGTTATAGTTTTGGAGAAAAATGTGTTCATTTCATGTATGCGCGAAATGCCTTAAAAATGGCTTTAAAATGGATTTGGAGCATGGAGACGATTATCTCGGGATTGTAAGATAACCAAACAAAACTTTTAGTGGATTTCTACTTATTTTATTAAATATCATCTCCACCAAACAGGACAAGCTTGCATCTGTTATAGTTTTGGAGAAAAATGTGTTCATTTCATGTATGCGCGAAATGCCTTAAAAATGGCTTTAAAATGGATTTGGAGCATGGAGACGATTATCTCGGGATTGCAAGATAACCAAACAAAACTTTTAGTGGATTTCTACTTATTTTATTAAATATCATCTCCACCAAACAGGACAAGCTTGCATCTGTTATAGTTTTGGAGAAAAATGTGTTCATTTCATGTATGCGCGAAATGCCTTAAAAATGGCTTTAAAATGGATTTGGAGCATGGAGACGATTATCTCGGGATTGCAAGATAACCAAACAAAACTTTTAGTGGATTTCTACTTATTTTATTAAATATCATCTCCACCAAACAGGACAAGCTTGCATGTGTTATAGTTTTGGAGAAAAATGTGTTCATTTCATGTATGCGCAAAATGCCTTTGAAATGGCTTTAAAATGGATTTGGAGCATGGAGACGATTATCTCAGGATGGCAATATAAACAAACGAAACTTTTAGTAGATTTCTACTTATTTTATTAAATATCATCTCCACCAAACAGGACAAGCTTGCATCTGTTATAGTTTTGGAGAAAAATGTGTTCATTTCATGTATGCGCGAAATGCCTTAAAAATGGCTTTAAAATGGATTTGGAGCATGGAGACGATTATCTCGGGATTGCAAGATAACCAAACAAAACTTTTAGTGGATTTCTACTTATTTTATTAAATATCATCTCCACCAAACAGGACAAGCTTGCATCTGTTATAGTTTTGGAGAAAAATGTGTTCATTTCATGTATGCGCGAAATGCCTTAAAAATGGCTTTAAAATGGATTTGGAGCATGGAGACGATTATCTCGGGATTGCAAGATAACCAAACAAAACTTTTAGTGGATTTCTACTTATTTTATTAAATATCATCTCCACCAAACAGGACAAGCTTGCATCTGTTATAGTTTTGGAGAAAAATGTGTTCATTTCATGTATGCGCGAAATGCCTTAAAAATGGCTTTAAAATGGATTTGGAGCATGGAGACGATTATCTCGGGATTGCAAGATAACCAAACAAAACTTTTAGTGGATTTCTACTTATTTTATTAAATATCATCTCCACCAAACAGGACAAGCTTGCATCTGTTATAGTTTTGGAGAAAAATGTGTTCATTTCATGTATGCGCGAAATGCCTTAAAAACGGCTTTAAAATGGATTTGGAGCATGGAGACGATTATCTCGGGATTGCAATATAACCAAACAAAACTTTTAGTGGATTTCTACTTATTTTATTAAATATCATCTCCACCAAACAGGACAAGCTTGCATCTGTTATAGTTTTGGAGAAAAATGTGTTCATTTCATGTATGCGCGAAATGCCTTAAAAATGGCTTTAAGATGGATTTGGAGCATGGAGACGATTATCTCGGGATTGCAAGATAACCAAACAAAACTTTTAGTGGATTTCTACTTATTTTATTAAATATCATCTCCACCAAACAGGACAAGCTTGCATCTGTTATAGTTTTGGAGAAAAATGTGTTCATTTCATGTATGCGCGAAATGCCTTAAAAATGGCTTTAAAATGGATTTGGAGCATGGAGACGATTATCTCGGGATTGTAAGATAACCAAACAAAACTTTTAGTGGATTTCTACTTATTTTATTAAATATCATCTCCACCAAACAGGACAAGCTTGCATCTGTTATAGTTTTGGAGAAAAATGTGTTCATTTCATGTATGCGCGAAATGCCTTAAAAATGGCTTTAAAATGGATTTGGAGCATGGAGACGATTATCTCGGGATTGCAAGATAACCAAACAAAACTTTTAGTGGATTTCTACTTATTTTATTAAATATCATCTCCACCAAACAGGACAAGCTTGCATGTGTTATAGTTTTGGAGAAAAATGTGTTCATTTCATGTATGCGCAAAATGCCTTTGAAATGGCTTTAAAATGGATTTGGAGCATGGAGACGATTATCTCGGGATTGCAAGATAACCAAACAAAACTTTTAGTGGATTTCTACTTATTTTATTAAATATCATCTCCACCAAACAGGACAAGCTTGCATGTGTTATAGTTTTGGAGAAAAATGTGTTCATTTCATGTATCCGCAAAATGCCTTTGAAATGGCTTTAAAATGGATTTGGAGCATGGAGACGATTATCTCAGGATGGCAATATAAACAAACGAAACTTTTAGTAGATTTCTACTTATTTTATTAAATATTATCTCCACCAAACAGGACAAGCTTGCATCTGTTATAGTTTTGGAGAAAAATGTGTTCATTTCATGTATGCGCGAAATGCCTTAAAAATGGCTTTAAAATGGATTTGGAGCATGGAGACGATTATTTCGGGATTGCAAGATAACCAAACAAAACTTTTAGTGGATTTCTACTTATTTTATTAAATATCATCTCCACGAAACAGGACAAGCTTGCATGTGTTATAGTTTTGGAGAAAAATGTGTTCATTTCATGTATGCGCGAAATGCCTTAAAAATGGCTTTAAAATGGATTTGGAGCATGGAGACGATTATCTCGGGATTGCAAGATAACCAAACAAAACTTTTAGTGGATTTCTACTTATTTTATTAAATATCATCTCCACCAAACAGGACAAGCTTGCATCTGTTATAGTTTTGGAGAAAAATGTGTTCATTTCATGTATGCGCGAAATGCCTTAAAAATGGCTTTAAAATGGATTTGGAGCATGGAGACGATTATCTCGGGATTGCAAGATAACCAAACAAAACTTTTAGTGGATTTCTACTTATTTTATTAAATATCATCTCCACCAAACAGGACAAGCTTGCATCTGTTATAGTTTTGGAGAAAAATGTGTTCATTTCATGTATGCGCGAAATGCCTTAAAAATGGCTTTAAAATGGATTTGGAGCATGGAGACGATTATCTCGGGATTGCAAGATAACCAAACAAAACTTTTAGTGGATTTCTACTTATTTTATTAAATATCATCTCCACCAAACAGGACAAGCTTGCATGTGTTATAGTTTTGGAGAAAAATGTGTTCATTTCATGTATGCGCAAAATGCCTTTGAAATGGCTTTAAAATGGATTTGGAGCATGGAGACGATTATCTCAGGATGGCAATATAAACAAACGAAACTTTTAGTAGATTTCTACTTATTTTATTAAATATTATCTCCACCAAACAGGACAAGCTTGCATCTGTTATAGTTTTGGAGAAAAATGTGTTCATTTCATGTATGCGCGAAATGCCTTAAAAATGGCTTTAAAATGGATTTGGAGCATGGAGACGATTATCTCGGGATTGCAAGATAACCAAACAAAACTTTTAGTGGATTTCTACATATTTTATTAAATATCATCTCCACCAAACAGGACAAGCTTGCATCTGTTATAGTTTTGGAGAAAAATGTGTTCATTTCATGTATGCGCGAAATGCCTTAAAAATGGCTTTAAAATGGATTTGGAGCATGGAGACGATTATCTCGGGATTGCAAGATAACCAAACAAAACTTTTAGTGGATTTCTACTTATTTTATTAAATATCATCTCCACCAAACAGGACAAGCTTGCATCTGTTATAGTTTTGGAGAAAAATGTGTTCATTTCATGTATGCGCGAAATGCCTTAAAAATGGCTTTAAAATGGATTTGGAGCATGGAGACGATTATCTCGGGATTGCAATATAACCAAACAAAACTTTTAGTGGATTTCTACTTATTTTATTAAATATCATCACCAAACAGGACAAGCTTGCATCTGTTATAGTTTTGGAGAAAAATGTGTTCATTTCATGTATGCGCGAAATGCCTTAAAAATGGCTTTAAAATGGATTTGGAGCATGGAGACGATTATCTCGGGATTGCAAGATAACCAAACAAAACTTTTAGTGGATTTCTACTTATTTTATTAAATATCATCTCCACCAAACAGGACAAGCTTGCATCTGTTATAGTTTTGGAGAAAAATGTGTTCATTTCATGTATGCGCGAAATGCCTTAAAAATGGCTTTAAAATGGATTTGGAGCATGGAGACGATTATCTCGGGATTGCAAGATAACCAAACAAAACTTTTAGTGGATTTCTACTTATTTTATTAAATATCATCTCCACCAAACAGGACAAGCTTGCATCTGTTATAGTTTTGGAGAAAAATGTGTTCATTTCATGTATGCGCGAAATGCCTTAAAAATGGCTTTAAAATGGATTTGGAGCATGGAGACGATTATCTCGGGATTGCAAGATAACCAAACAAAACTTTTAGTGGATTTCTACTTATTTTATTAAATATCATCTCCACCAAACAGGACAAGCTTGCATGTGTTATAGTTTTGGAGAAAAATGTGTTCATTTCATGTATGCGCAAAATGCCTTTGAAATGGCTTTAAAATGGATTTGGAGCATGGAGACGATTATCTCGGGATTGCAAGATAACCAAACAAAACTTTTAGTGGATTTCTACTTATTTTATTAAATATCATCTCCACCAAACAGGACAAGCTTGCATCTGTTATAGTTTTGGAGAAAAATGTGTTCATTTCATGTATGCGCGAAATGCCTTAAAAATGGCTTTAAAATGGATTTGGAGCATGGAGACGATTATCTCGGGATTGCAAGATAACCAAACAAAACTTTTAGTGGATTTCTACTTATTTTATTAAATATCATCTCCACCAAACAGGACAAGCTTGCATCTGTTATAGTTTTGGAGAAAAATGTGTTCATTTCATGTATGCGCAAAATGCCTTTGAAATGGCTTTAAAATGGATTTGGAGCATGGAGACGATTATCTCAGGATGGCAATATAAACAAACGAAACTTTTAGTAGATTTCTACGTATTTTATTAAATATTATCTCCACCAAACAGGACAAGCTTGCATCTGTTATAGTTTTGGAGAAAAATGTGTTCATTTTATGTATGCGCGAAATGCCTTAAAAATGGCTTTAAAATGGATTTGGAGCATGGAGACGATTATCTCGGGATTGCAAGATAACCAAACAAAACTTTTAGTGGATTTCTACTTATTTTATTAAATATCATCTCCACCAAACAGGACAAGCTTGCATCTGTTATAGTTTTGGAGAAAAATGTGTTCATTTCATGTATGCGCGAAATGCCTGAAAAATGGCTTTAAAATGGATTTGGAGCATGGAGACGATTATCTCGGGATTGCAAGATAACCAAACAAAACTTTTAGTGGATTTCTACTTATTTTATTAAATATAATCTCCACCAAACAGGACAAGCTTGCATCTGTTATAGTTTTGGAGAAAAATGTGTTCATTTCATGTATGCGCGAAATGCCTTAAAAATGGCTTTAAAATGGATTTGGAGCATGGAGACGATTATCTCGGGATTGCAAGATAACCAAACAAAACTTTTAGTGGATTTCTACTTATTTTATTAAATATCATCTCCACCAAACAGGACAAGCTTGCATCTGTTATAGTTTTGGAGAAAAATGTGTTCATTTCATGTATGCGCGAAATGCCTTAAAAATGGCTTTAAAATGGATTTGGAGCATGGAGACGATTATCTCGGGATTGCAAGATAACCAAACAAAACTTTTAGTGGATTTCTACTTATTTTATTAAATATCATCTCCACCAAACAGGACAAGCTTGCATCTGTTATAGTTTTGGAGAAAAATGTGTTCATTTCATGTATGCGCGAAATGCCTTAAAAATGGCTTTAAAATGGATTTGGAGCATGGAGACGATTATCTCGGGATTGCAATATAACCAAACAAAACTTTTAGTGGATTTCTACTTATTTTATTAAATATCATCACCAAACAGGACAAGCTTGCATCTGTTATAGTTTTGGAGAAAAATGTGTTCATTTCATGTATGCGCGAAATGCCTTAAAAATGGCTTTAAAATGGATTTGGAGCATGGAGACGATTATCTCGGGATTGCAAGATAACCAAACAAAACTTTTAGTGGATTTCTACTTATTTTATTAAATATCATCTCCACCAAACAGGACAAGCTTGCATCTGTTATAGTTTTGGAGAAAAATGTGTTCATTTCATGTATGCGCGAAATGCCTTAAAAATGGCTTTAAAATGGATTTGGAGCATGGAGACGATTATCTCGGGATTGCAAGATAACCAAACAAAACTTTTAGTGGATTTCTACTTATTTTATTAAATATCATCTCCACCAAACAGGACAAGCTTGCATCTGTTATAGTTTTGGAGAAAAATGTGTTCATTTCATGTATGCGCGAAATGCCTTAAAAATGGCTTTAAAATGGATTTGGAGCATGGAGACGATTATCTCGGGATTGCAAGATAACCAAACAAAACTTTTAGTGGATTTCTACTTATTTTATTAAATATCATCTCCACCAAACAGGACAAGCTTGCATGTGTTATAGTTTTGGAGAAAAATGTGTTCATTTCATGTATGCGCAAAATGCCTTTGAAATGGCTTTAAAATGGATTTGGAGCATGGAGACGATTATCTCGGGATTGCAAGATAACCAAACAAAACTTTTAGTGGATTTCTACTTATTTTATTAAATATCATCTCCACCAAACAGGACAAGCTTGCATCTGTTATAGTTTTGGAGAAAAATGTGTTCATTTCATGTATGCGCGAAATGCCTTAAAAATGGCTTTAAAATGGATTTGGAGCATGGAGACGATTATCTCGGGATTGCAAGATAACCAAACAAAACTTTTAGTGGATTTCTACTTATTTTATTAAATATCATCTCCACCAAACAGGACAAGCTTGCATCTGTTATAGTTTTGGAGAAAAATGTGTTCATTTCATGTATGCGCAAAATGCCTTTGAAATGGCTTTAACATGGATTTGGAGCATGGAGACGATTATCTCAGGATGGCAATATAAACAAACGAAACTTTTAGTAGATTTCTACGTATTTTATTAAATATTATCTCCACCAAACAGGACAAGCTTGCATCTGTTATAGTTTTGGAGAAAAATGTGTTCATTTTATGTATGCGCGAAATGCCTTAAAAATGGCTTTAAAATGGATTTGGAGCATGGAGACGATTATCTCGGGATTGCAAGATAACCAAACAAAACTTTTAGTGGATTTCTACTTATTTTATTAAATATCATCTCCACCAAACAGGACAAGCTTGCATCTGTTATAGTTTTGGAGAAAAATGTGTTCATTTCATGTATGCGCGAAATGCCTGAAAAATGGCTTTAAAATGGATTTGGAGCATGGGGACGATTATCTCGGGATTGCAAGATAACCAAACAAAACTTTTAGTGGATTTCTACTTATTTTATTAAATATAATCTCCACCAAACAGGACAAGCTTGCATCTGTTATAGTTTTGGAGAAAAATGTGTTCATTTCATGTATGCGCGAAATGCCTTAAAAATGGCTTTAAAATGGATTTGGAGCATGGAGACGATTATCTCGGGATTGCAAGATAACCAAACAAAACTTTTAGTGGATTTCTACTTATTTTATTAAATATCATCTCCACCAAACAGGACAAGCTTGCATCTGTTATAGTTTTGGAGAAAAATGTGTTCATTTCATGTATGCGCGAAATGCCTTAAAAATGGCTTTAAAATGGATTTGGAGCATGGAGACGATTATCTCGGGATTGCAAGATAACCAAACAAAACTTTTAGTGGATTTCTACTTATTTTATTAAATATCATCTCCACCAAACAGGACAAGCTTGCATCTGTTATAGTTTTGGAGAAAAATGTGTTCATTTCATGTATGCGCGAAATGCCTTAAAAATGGCTTTAAAATGGATTTGGAGCATGGAGACGATTATCTCGGGATTGCAATATAACCAAACAAAACTTTTAGTGGATTTCTACTTATTTTATTAAATATCATCTCCACCAAACAGGACAAGCTTGCATCTGTTATAGTTTTGGAGAAAAATGTGTTCATTTCATGTATGCGCGAAATGCCTTAAAAATGGCTTTAAAATGGATTTGGAGCATGGAGACGATTATCTCGGGATTGCAAGATAACCAAACAAAACGTTTAGTGGATTTCTACTTATTTTATTAAATATCATCTCCACCAAACAGGACAAGCTTGCATCTGTTATAGTTTTGGAGAAAAATGTGTTCATTTCATGTATGCGCGAAATGCCTTAAAAATGGCTTTAAAATGGATTTGGAGCATGGAGACGATTATCTCGGGATTGCAAGATAACCAAACAAAACTTTTAGTGGATTTCTACTTATTTTATTAAATATCATCTCCACCAAACAGGACAAGCTTGCATCTGTTATAGTTTTGGAGAAAAATGTGTTCATTTCATGTATGCGCGAAATGCCTTAAAAATGGCTTTAAAATGGATTTGGAGCATGGAGACGATTATCTCGGGATTGCAAGATAACCAAACAAAACTTTTAGTGGATTTCTACTTATTTTATTAAATATCATCTCCACCAAACAGGACAAGCTTGCATCTGTTATAGTTTTGGAGAAAAATGTGTTCATTTCATGTATGCGCGAAATGCCTTAAAAATGGCTTTAAAATGGATTTGGAGCATGGAGACGATTATCTCGGGATTGCAAGATAACCAAACAAAACTTTTAGTGGATTTCTACTTATTTTATTAAATATCATCTCCACCAAACAGGACAAGCTTGCATCTGTTATAGTTTTGGAGAAAAATGTGTTCATTTCATGTATGCGCGAAATGCCTTAAAAATGGCTTTAAAATGGATTTGGAGCATGGAGACGATTATCTCGGGATTGCAAGATAACCAAACAAAACTTTTAGTGGATTTCTACTTATTTTATTAAATATCATCTCCACCAAACAGGACAAGCTTGCATGTGTTATAGTTTTGGAGAAAAATGTGTTCATTTCATGTATGCGCAAAATGCCTTTGAAATGGCTTTAAAATGGATTTGGAGCATGGAGACGATTATCTCAGGATGGCAATATAAACAAACGAAACTTTTAGTAGATTTCTACTTATTTTATTAAATATTATCTCCACCAAACAGGACAAGCTTGCATCTGTTATAGTTTTGGAGAAAAATGTGTTCATTTCATGTATGCGCGAAATGCCTTAAAAATGGCTTTAAAATGGATTTGGAGCATGGAGACGATTATCTCGGGATTGCAAGATAACCAAACAAAACTTTTAGTGGATTTCTACTTATTTTATTAAATATCATCTCCACCAAACAGGACAAGCTTGCATGTGTTATAGTTTTGGAGAAAAATGTGTTCATTTCATGTATGCGCAAAATGCCTTTGAAATGGCTTTAAAATGGATTTGGAGCATGGAGACGATTATCTCAGGATGGCAATATAAACAAACGAAACTTTTAGTAGATTTCTACTTATTTTATTAAATATTATCTCCACCAAACAGGACAAGCTTGCATCTGTTATAGTTTTGGAGAAAAATGTGTTCATTTCATGTATGCGCGAAATGCCTTAAAAATGGCTTTAAAATGGATTTGGAGCATGGAGACGATTATCTCGGGATTGCAAGATAACCAAACAAAACTTTTAGTGGATTTCTACTTATTTTATTAAATATCATCTCCACCAAACAGGACAAGCTTGCATCTGTTATAGTTTTGGAGAAAAATGTGTTCATTTCATGTATGCGCGAAATGCCTTAAAAATGGCTTTAAAATGGATTTGGAGCATGGAGACGATTATCTCGGGATTGCAATATAACCAAACAAAACTTTTAGTGGATTTCTACTTATTTTATTAAATATCATCTCCACCAAACAGGACAAGCTTGCATCTGTTATAGTTTTGGAGAAAAATGTGTTCATTTCATGTATGCGCGAAATGCCTTAAAAATGGCTTTAAAATGGATTTGGAGCATGGAGACGATTATCTCGGGATTGCAAGATAACCAAACAAAACTTTTAGTGGATTTCTACTTATTTTATTAAATATCATCTCCACCAAACAGGACAAGCTTGCATCTGTTATAGTTTTGGAGAAAAATGTGTTCATTTCATGTATGCGCGAAATGCCTTAAAAATGGCTTTAAAATGGATTTGGAGCATGGAGACGATTATCTCGGGATTGCAAGATAACCAAACAAAACTTTTAGTGGATTTCTACTTATTTTATTAAATATCATCTCCACCAAACAGGACAAGCTTGCATCTGTTATAGTTTTGGAGAAAAATGTGTTCATTTCATGTATGCGCGAAATGCCTTAAAAATGGCTTTAAAATGGATTTGGAGCATGGAGACGATTTTCTCGGGATTGCAAGATAACCAAACAAAACTTTTAGTGGATTTCTACTTATTTTATTAAATATCATCTCCACCAAACAGGACAAGCTTGCATCTGTTATAGTTTTGGAGAAAAATGTGTTCATTTCATGTATGCGCGAAATGCCTTAAAAATGGCTTTAAAATGGATTTGGAGCATGGAGACGATTATCTCGGGATTGCAAGATAACCAAACAAAACTTTTAGTGGATTTCTACTTATTTTATTAAATATCATCTCCACCAAACAGGACAAGCTTGCATCTGTTATAGTTTTGGAGAAAAATGTGTTCATTTCATGTATGCGCGAAATGCCTTAAAAATGGCTTTAAAATGGATTTGGAGCATGGAGACGATTATCTCGGGATTGCAAGATAACCAAACAAAACTTTTAGTGGATTTCTACTTATTTTATTAAATATCATCTCCACCAAACAGGACAAGCTTGCATGTGTTATAGTTTTGGAGAAAAATGTGTTCATTTCATGTATGCGCAAAATGCCTTTGAAATGGCATTAAAATAGATTTGGAGCATGGAGACGATTATCTCAGGATGGCAATATAAACAAACGAAACTTTTAGTAGATTTCTACTTATTTTATTAAATATCATCTCCACCAAACAGGACAAGCTTGCATCTGTTATAGTTTTGGAGAAAAATGTGTTCATTTCATGTATGCGCGAAATGCCTTAAAAATGGCTTTAAAATGGATTTGGAGCATGGAGACGATTATCTCGGGATTGCAAGATAACCAAACAAAACTTTTAGTGGATTTCTACTTATTTTATTAAATATCATCTCCACCAAACAGGACAAGCTTGCATCTGTTATAGTTTTGGAGAAAAATGTGTTCATTTCATGTATGCGCGAAATGCCTTAAAATGGCTTTAAAATGGATTTGGAGCATGGAGACGATTATCTCGGGATTGCAAGATAACCAAACAAAACTTTTAGTGGATTTCTACTTATTTTATTAAATATCATCTCCACCAAACAGGACAAGCTTGCATGTGTTATAGTTTTGGAGAAAAATGTGTTCATTTCATGTATGCGCAAAATGCCTTTGAAATGGCTTTAAAATGGATTTGGAGCATGGAGACGATTATCTCAGGATGGCAATATAAACAAACGAAACTTTTAGTAGATTTCTACTTATTTTATTAAATATTATCTCCACCAAACAGGACAAGCTTGCATCTGTTATAGTTTTGGAGAAAAATGTGTTCATTTCATGTATGCGCGAAATGCCTTAAAAATGGCTTTAAAATGGATTTGGAGCATGGAGACGATTATCTCGGGATTGCAAGATAACCAAACAAAACTTTTAGTGGATTTCTACTTATTTTATTAAATATCATCTCCACCAAACAGGACAAGCTTGCATCTGTTATAGTTTTGGAGAAAAATGTGTTCATTTCATGTATGCGCAAAATGCCTTAAAAATGGCTCTAAAATGGATTTGGAGCATGGAGACGATTATCTCGGGATTGCAAGATAACCAAACAAAACTTTTAGTGGATTTCTACTTATTTTATTAAATATCATCTCCACCAAACAGGACAAGCTTGCATGTGTTATAGTTTTGGAGAAAAATGTGTTCATTTCATGTATGCGCAAAATGCCTTTGAAATGGCTTTAAAATGGATTTGGAGCATGGAGACGATTATCTCAGGATAACAATATAAACAAACGAAACTTTTAGTAGATTTCTACTTATTTTATTAAATATTATCTCCACCAAACAGGACAAGCTTGCATCTGTTATAGTTTTGGAGAAAAATGTGTTCATTTCATGTATGCGCGAAATGCCTTAAAAATGGCTTTAAAATGGATTTGGAGCATGGAGACGATTATCTCGGGATTGCAAGATAACCAAACAAAACTTTTAGTGGATTTCTACTTATTTTATTAAATATCATCTCCACCAAACAGGACAAGCTTGCATCTGTTATAGTTTTGGAGAAAAATGTGTTCATTTCATGTATGCGCGAAATGCCTTAAAAATGGCTTTAAAATGGATTTGGAGCATGGAGACGATTATCTCGGGATTGCAAGATAACAAAACAAAACTTTTAGTGGATTTCTACTTATTTTATTAAATATCATCTCCACCAAACAGGACAAGCTTGCATCTGTTATAGTTTTGGAGAAAAATGTGTTCATTTCATGTATGCGCGAAATGCCTTAAAAATGGCTTTAAAATGGATTTGGAGCATGGAGACGATTATCTCGGGATTGCAAGATAACCAAACAAAACTTTTAGTGGATTTCTACTTATTTTATTAAATATCATCTCCACCAAACAGGACAAGCTTGCATGTGTTATAGTTTTGGAGAAAAATGTGTTCATTTCATGTATGCGCAAAATGCCTTTGAAATGGCTTTAAAATGGATTTGGAGCATGGAGACGATTATCTCAGGATGGCAATATAAACAAACGAAACTTTTAGTAGATTTCTACTTATTTTATTAAATATTATCTCCACCAAACAGGACAAGCTTGCATCTGTTATAGTTTTGGAGAAAAATGTGTTCATTTCATGTATGCGCGAAATGCCTTAAAAATGGCTTTAAAATGGATTTGGAGCATGGAGACGATTATCTCGGGATTGCAAGATAACCAAACAAAACTTTTAGTGGATTTCTACTTATTTTATTAAATATCATCTCCACCAAACAGGACAAGCTTGCATGTGTTATAGTTTTGGAGAAAAATGTGTTCATTTCATGTATGCGCAAAATGCCTTTGAAATGGCTTTAAAATGGATTTGGAGCATGGAGACGATTATCTCAGGATGGCAATATAAACAAACGAAACTTTTAGTAGATTTCTACTTATTTTATTAAATATTATCTCCACCAAACAGGACAAGCTTGCATCTGTTATAGTTTTGGAGAAAAATGTGTTCATTTCATGTATGCGCGAAATGCCTTAAAAATGGCTTTAAAATGGATTTGGAGCATGGAGACGATTATCTCGGGATTGCAAGATAACCAAACAAAACTTTTAGTGGATTTCTACTTATTTTATTAAATATCATCTCCACCAAACAGGACAAGCTTGCATCTGTTATAGTTTTGGAGAAAAATGTGTTCATTTCATGTATGCGCGAAATGCCTTAAAAATGGCTTTAAAATGGATTTGGAGCATGGAGACGATTATCTCGGGATTGCAATATAACCAAACAAAACTTTTAGTGGATTTCTACTTATTTTATTAAATATCATCTCCACCAAACAGGACAAGCTTGCATCTGTTATAGTTTTGGAGAAAAATGTGTTCATTTCATGTATGCGCGAAATGCCTTAAAAATGGCTTTAAAATGGATTTGGAGCATGGAGACGATTATCTCGGGATTGCAAGATAACCAAACAAAACTTTTAGTGGATTTCTACTTATTTTATTAAATATCATCTCCACCAAACAGGACAAGCTTGCATCTGTTATAGTTTTGGAGAAAAATGTGTTCATTTCATGTATGCGCGAAATGCCTTAAAAATGGCTTTAAAATGGATTTGGAGCATGGAGACGATTATCTCGGGATTGCAAGATAACCAAACAAAACTTTTAGTGGATTTCTACTTATTTTATTAAATATCATCTCCACCAAACAGGACAAGCTTGCATCTGTTATAGTTTTGGAGAAAAATGTGTTCATTTCATGTATGCGCGAAATGCCTTAAAAATGGCTTTAAAATGGATTTGGAGCATGGAGACGATTATCTCGGGATTGCAAGATAACCAAACAAAACTTTTAGTGGATTTCTACTTATTTTATTAAATATCATCTCCACCAAACAGGACAAGCTTGCATCTGTTATAGTTTTGGAGAAAAATGTGTTCATTTCATGTATGCGCGAAATGCCTTAAAAATGGCTTTAAAATGGATTTGGAGCATGGAGACGATTATCTCGGGATTGCAAGATAACCAAACAAAACTTTTAGTGGATTTCTACTTATTTTATTAAATATCATCTCCACCAAACAGGACAAGCTTGCATCTGTTATAGTTTTGGAGAAAAATGTGTTCATTTCATGTATGCGCGAAATGCCTTAAAAATGGCTTTAAAATGGATTTGGAGCATGGAGACGATTATCTCGGGATTGCAAGATAACCAAACAAAACTTTTAGTGGATTTCTACTTATTTTATTAAATATCATCTCCACCAAACAGGACAAGCTTGCATGTGTTATAGTTTTGGAGAAAAATGTGTTCATTTCATGTATGCGCAAAATGCCTTTGAAATGGCTTTAAAATGGATTTGGAGCATGGAGACGATTATCTCAGGATGGCAATATAAACAAACGAAACTTTTAGTAGATTTCTACTTATTTTATTAAATATCATCTCCACCAAACAGGACAAGCTTGCATCTGTTATAGTTTTGGAGAAAAATGTGTTCATTTCATGTATGCGCGAAATGCCTTAAAAATGGCTTTAAAATGGATTTGGAGCATGGAGACGATTATCTCGGGATTGCAAGATAACCAAACAAAACTTTTAGTGGATTTCTACTTATTTTATTAAATATCATCTCCACCAAACAGGACAAGCTTGCATCTGTTATAGTTTTGGAGAAAAATGTGTTCATTTCATGTATGCGCGAAATGCCTTAAAAATGGCTTTAAAATGGATTTGGAGCATGGAGACGATTATCTCGGGATTGCAAGATAACCAAACAAAACTTTTAGTGGATTTCTACTTATTTTATTAAATATCATCTCCACCAAACAGGACAAGCTTGCATGTGTTATAGTTTTGGAGAAAAATGTGTTCATTTCATGTATGCGCAAAATGCCTTTGAAATGGCTTTAAAATGGATTTGGAGCATGGAGACGATTATCTCAGGATGGCAATATAAACAAACGAAACTTTTAGTAGATTTCTACTTATTTTATTAAATATTATCTCCACCAAACAGGACAAGCTTGCATCTGTTATAGTTTTGGAGAAAAATGTGTTCATTTCATGTATGCGCGAAATGCCTTAAAAATGGCTTTAAAATGGATTTGGAGCATGGAGACGATTATCTCGGGATTGCAAGATAACCAAACAAAACTTTTAGTGGATTTCTACTTATTTTATTAAATATCATCTCCACCAAACAGGACAAGCTTGCATCTGTTATAGTTTTGGAGAAAAATGTGTTCATTTCATGTATGCGCAAAATGCCTTAAAAATGGCTTTAAAATGGATTTGGAGCATGGAGACGATTATCTCGGGATTGCAAGATAACCAAACAAAACTTTTAGTGGATTTCTACTTATTTTATTAAATATCATCTCCACCAAACAGGACAAGCTTGCATCTGTTATAGTTTTGGAGAAAAATGTGTTCATTTCATGTATGCGCGAAATGCCTTAAAAATGGCTTTAAAATGGATTTGGAGCATGGAGACGATTATCTCGGGATTGCAAGATAACCAAACAAAACTTTTAGTGGATTTCTACTTATTTTATTAAATATCATCTCCACCAAACAGGACAAGCTTGCATGTGTTATAGTTTTGGAGAAAAATGTGTTCATTTCATGTATGCGCAAAATGCCTTTGAAATGGCTTTAAAATGGATTTGGAGCATGGAGACGATTATCTCAGGATGGCAATATAAACAAACGAAACTTTTAGTAGATTTCTACTTATTTTATTAAATATTATCTCCACCAAACAGGACAAGCTTGCATCTGTTATAGTTTTGGAGAAAAATGTGTTCATTTCATGTATGCGCGAAATGCCTTAAAAATGGCTTTAAAATGGATTTGGAGCATGGAGACGATTATCTCGGGATTGCAAGATAACCAAACAAAACTTTTAGTGGATTTCTACTTATTTTATTAAATATCATCTCCACCAAACAGGACAAGCTTGCATCTGTTATAGTTTTGGAGAAAAATGTGTTCATTTCATGTATGCGCAAAATGCCTTAAAAATGGCTTTAAAATGGATTTGGAGCATGGAGACGATTATCTCGGGATTGCAAGATAACCAAACAAAACTTTTAGTGGATTTCTACTTATTTTATTAAATATCATCTCCACCAAACAGGACAAGCTTGCATGTGTTATAGTTTTGGAGAAAAATGTGTTCATTTCATGTATGCGCAAAATGCCTTTGAAATGGCTTTAAAATGGATTTGGAGCATGGAGACGATTATCTCAGGATGGCAATATAAACAAACGAAACTTTTAGTAGATTTCTACTTATTTTATTAAATATTATCTCCACCAAACAGGACAAGCTTGCATCTGTTATAGTTTTGGAGAAAAATGTGTTCATTTCATGTATGCGCGAAATGCCTTAAAAATGGCTTTAAAATGGATTTGGAGCATGGAGACGATTATCTCGGGATTGCAAGATAACCAAACAAAACTTTTAGTGGATTTCTACTTATTTTATTAAATATCATCTCCACCAAACAGGACAAGCTTGCATCTGTTATAGTTTTGGAGAAAAATGTGTTCATTTCATGTATGCGCGAAATGCCTTAAAAATGGCTTTAAAATGGATTTGGAGCATGGAGACGATTATCTCGGGATTGCAATATAACCAAACAAAACTTTTAGTGGATTTCTACTTATTTTATTAAATATCATCTCCACCAAACAGGACAAGCTTGCATCTGTTATAGTTTTGGAGAAAAATGTGTTCATTTCATGTATGCGCGAAATGCCTTAAAAATGGCTTT
This sequence comes from Anomaloglossus baeobatrachus, assembly GCF_048569485.1. Taxonomy (NCBI): domain Eukaryota; kingdom Metazoa; phylum Chordata; class Amphibia; order Anura; family Aromobatidae; genus Anomaloglossus; species Anomaloglossus baeobatrachus. The sequence continues at coordinate 875,321 of NW_027444997.1, forward strand.
AAAATGGATTTGGAGCATGGAGACGATTATCTCGGGATTGCAAGATAACCAAACAAAACTTTTAGTGGATTTCTACTTATTTTATTAAATATCATCTCCACCAAACAGGACAAGCTTGCATCTGTTATAGTTTTGGAGAAAAATGTGTTCATTTCATGTATGCGCGAAATGCCTTAAAAATGGCTTTAAAATGGATTTGGAGCATGGAGACGATTATCTCAGGATGGCAATATAAACAAACGAAACTTTTAGTAGATTTCTACTTATTTTATTAAATATTATCTCCACCAAACAGGACAAGCTTGCATCTGTTATAGTTTTGGAGAAAAATGTGTTCATTTCATGTATGCGCGAAATGCCTTAAAAATGGCTTTAAAATGGATTTGGAGCATGGAGACGATTATCTCGGGATTGCAAGATAACCAAACAAAACTTTTAGTGGATTTCTACTTATTTTATTAAATATCATCTCCACCAAACAGGACAAGCTTGCATCTGTTATAGTTTTGGAGAAAAATGTGTTCATTTCATGTATGCGCGAAATGCCTTAAAAATGGCTTTAAAATGGATTTGGAGCATGGAGACGATTATCTCGGGATTGCAAGATAACCAAACAAAACTTTTAGTGGATTTCTACTTATTTTATTAAATATCATCTCCACCAAACAGGACAAGCTTGCATCTGTTATAGTTTTGGAGAAAAATGTGTTCATTTCATGTATGCGCGAAATGCCTTAAAAATGGCTTTAAAATGGATTTGGAGCATGGAGACGATTATCTCGGGATTGCAAGATAACCAAACAAAACTTTTAGTGGATTTCTACTTATTTTATTAAATATCATCTCCACCAAACAGGACAAGCTTGCATCTGTTATAGTTTTGGAGAAAAATGTGTTCATTTCATGTATGCGCGAAATGCCTTAAAAATGGCTTTAAAATGGATTTGGAGCATGGAGACGATTATCTCGGGATTGCAAGATAACCAAACAAAACTTTTAGTGGATTTCTACTTATTTTATTAAATATCATCTCCACCAAACAGGACAAGCTTGCATGTGTTATAGTTTTGGAGAAAAATGTGTTCATTTCATGTATGCGCAAAATGCCTTTGAAATGGCTTTAAAATGGATTTGGAGCATGGAGACGATTATCTCAGGATGGCAATATAAACAAACGAAACTTTTAGTAGATTTCTACTTATTTTATTAAATATTATCTCCACCAAACAGGACAAGCTTGCATCTGTTATAGTTTTGGAGAAAAATGTGTTCATTTCATGTATGCGCGAAATGCCTTAAAAATGGCTTTAAAATGGATTTGGAGCATGGAGACGATTATCTCGGGATTGCAAGATAACCAAACAAAACTTTTAGTGGATTTCTACTTATTTTATTAAATATCATCTCCACCAAACAGGACAAGCTTGCATCTGTTATAGTTTTGGAGAAAAATGTGTTCATTTCATGTATGCGCGAAATGCCTTAAAAATGGCTTTAAAATGGATTTGGAGCATGGAGACGATTATCTCGGGATTGCAATATAACCAAACAAAACTTTTAGTGGATTTCTACTTATTTTATTAAATATCATCTCCACCAAACAGGACAAGCTTGCATCTGTTATAGTTTTGGAGAAAAATGTGTTCATTTCATGTATGCGCGAAATGCCTTAAAAATGGCTTTAAAATGGATTTGGAGCATGGAGACGATTATCTCGGGATTGCAAGATAACCAAACAAAACTTTTAGTGGATTTCTACTTATTTTATTAAATATCATCTCCACCAAACAGGACAAGCTTGCATCTGTTATAGTTTTGGAGAAAAATGTGTTCATTTCATGTATGCGCGAAATGCCTTAAAAATGGCTTTAAAATGGATTTGGAGCATGGAGACGATTATCTCAGGATGGCAATATAAACAAACGAAACTTTTAGTAGATTTCTACTTATTTTATTAAATATTATCTCCACCAAACAGGACAAGCTTGCATCTGTTATAGTTTTGGAGAAAAATGTGTTCATTTCATGTATGCGCGAAATGCCTTAAAAATGGCTTTAAAATGGATTTGGAGCATGGAGACGATTATCTCGGGATTGCAAGATAACCAAACAAAACTTTTAGTGGATTTCTACTTATTTTATTAAATATCATCTCCACCAAACAGGACAAGCTTGCATCTGTTATAGTTTTGGAGAAAAATGTGTTCATTTCATGTATGCGCGAAATGCCTTAAAAATGGCTTTAAAATGGATTTGGAGCATGGAGACGATTATCTCGGGATTGCAAGATAACCAAACAAAACTTTTAGTGGATTTCTACTTATTTTATTAAATATCATCTCCACCAAACAGGACAAGCTTGCATCTGTTATAGTTTTGGAGAAAAATGTGTTCATTTCATGTATGCGCGAAATGCCTTAAAAATGGCTTTAAAATGGATTTGGAGCATGGAGACGATTATCTCGGGATTGCAAGATAACCAAACAAAACTTTTAGTGGATTTCCACTTATTTTATTAAATATCATCTCCACCAAACAGGACAAGCTTGCATGTGTTATAGTTTTGGAGAAAAATGTGTTCATTTCATGTATGCGCAAAATGCCTTTGAAATGGCTTTAAAATGGATTTGGAGCATGGAGACGATTATCTCAGGATGGCAATATAAACAAACGAAACTTTTAGTAGATTTCTACTTATTTTATTAAATATTATCTCCACCAAACAGGACAAGCTTGCATCTGTTATAGTTTTGGAGAAAAATGTGTTCATTTCATGTATGCGCGAAATGCCTTAAAAATGGCTTTAAAATGGATTTGGAGCATGGAGACGATTATCTCGGGATTGCAAGATAACCAAACAAAACTTTTAGTGGATTTCTACTTATTTTATTAAATATCATCTCCACCAAACAGGACAAGCTTGCATCTGTTATAGTTTTGGAGAAAAATGTGTTCATTTCATGTATGCGCGAAATGCCTTAAAAATGGCTTTAAAATGGATTTGGAGCATGGAGACGATTATCTCGGGATTGCAAGATAACCAAACAAAACATTTAGTGGATTTCTACTTATTTTATTAAATATCATCTCCACCAAACAGGACAAGCTTGCATCTGTTATAGTTTTGGAGAAAAATGTGTTCATTTCATGTATGCGCGAAATGCCTTAAAAATGGCTTTAAAATGGATTTGGAGCATGGAGACGATTATCTCGGGATTGCAAGATAACCAAACAAAACTTTTAGTGGATTTCTACTTATTTTATTAAATATCATCTCCACCAAACAGGACAAGCTTGCATGTGTTATAGTTTTGGAGAAAAATGTGTTCATTTCATGTATGCGCAAAATGCCTTTGAAATGGCTTTAAAATGGATTTGGAGCATGGAGACGATTATCTCAGGATGGCAATATAAACAAACGAAACTTTTAGTAGATTTCTACTTATTTTATTAAATATTATCTCCACCAAACAGGACAAGCTTGCATCTGTTATAGTTTTGGAGAAAAATGTGTTCATTTCATGTATGCGCGAAATGCCTTAAAAATGACTTTAAAATGGATTTGGAGCATGGAGACGATTATCTCGGGATTGCAAGATAACCAAACAAAACTTTTAGTGGATTTCTACTTATTTTATTAAATATCATCTCCACCAAACAGGACAAGCTTGCATCTGTTATAGTTTTGGAGAAAAATGTGTTCATTTCATGTATGCGCGAAATGCCTTAAAAATGGCTTTAAAATGGATTTGGAGCATGGAGACGATTATCTCGGGATTGCAAGATAACCAAACAAAACTTTTAGTGGATTTCTACTTATTTTATTAAATATCATCTCCACCAAACAGGACAAGCTTGCATCTGTTATAGTTTTGGAGAAAAATGTGTTCATTTCATGTATGCGCGAAATGCCTTAAAAATGGCTTTAAAATGGATTTGGAGCATGGAGACGATTATCTCGGGATTGCAAGATAACCAAACAAAACTTTTAGTGGATTTCTACTTATTTTATTAAATATCATCTCCACCAAACAGGACAAGCTTGCATGTGTTATAGTTTTGGAGAAAAATGTGTTCATTTCATGTATGCGCAAAATGCCTTTGAAATGGCTTTAAAATGGATTTGGAGCATGGAGACGATTATCTCAGGATGGCAATATAAACAAACGAAACTTTTAGTAGATTTCTACTTATTTTATTAAATATTATCTCCACCAAACAGGACAAGCTTGCATCTGTTATAGTTTTGGAGAAAAATGTGTTCATTTCATGTATGCGCGAAATGCCTTAAAAATGGCTTTAAAATGGATTTGGAGCATGGAGACGATTATCTCGGGATTGCAAGATAACCAAACAAAACTTTTAGTGGATTTCTACTTATTTTATTAAATATCATCTCCACCAAACAGGACAAGCTTGCATGTGTTATAGTTTTGGAGAAAAATGTGTTCATTTCATGTATGCGCAAAATGCCTTTGAAATGGCTTTAAAATGGATTTGGAGCATGGAGACGATTATCTCGGGATTGCAAGATAACCAAACAAAACTTTTAGTGGATTTCTACTTATTTTATTAAATATCATCTCCACCAAACAGGACAAGCTTGCATCTGTTATAGTTTTGGAGAAAAATGTGTTCATTTCATGTATGCGCGAAATGCCTTAAAAATGGCTTTAAAATGGATTTGGAGCATGGAGACGATTATCTCGGGATTGCAAGATAACCAAACAAAACTTTTAGTGGATTTCTACTTATTTTATTAAATATCATCTCCACCAAACAGGACAAGCTTGCATCTGTTATAGTTTTGGAGAAAAATGTGTTCATTTCATGTATGCGCGAAATGCCTTAAAAATGACTTTAAAATGGATTTGGAGCATGGAGACGATTATCTCGGGATTGCAAGATAACCAAACAAAACTTTTAGTGGATTTCTACTTATTTTATTAAATATCATCTCCACCAAACAGGACAAGCTTGCATCTGTTATAGTTTTGGAGAAAAATGTGTTCATTTCATGTATGCGCGAAATGCCTTAAAAATGGCTTTAAAATGGATTTGGAGCATGGAGACGATTATCTCGGGATTGCAAGATAACCAAACAAAACTTTTAGTGGATTTCTACTTATTTTATTAAATATCATCTCCACCAAACAGGACAAGCTTGCATCTGTTATAGTTTTGAAGAAAAATGTGTTCATTTCATGTATGCGCGAAATGCCTTAAAAATGGCTTTAAAATGGATTTGGAGCATGGAGACGATTATCTCGGGATTGCAAGATAACCAAACAAAACTTTTAGTGGATTTCTACTTATTTTATTAAATATCATCTCCACCAAACAGGACAAGCTTGCATATGTTATTGTTTTGGAGAAAAATGTGTTCATTTCATGTATGCGCAAAATGCCTTTGAAATGGCTTTAAAATGGATTTGGAGCATGGAGACGATTATCTCGGGATTGCAAGATAACCAAACAAAACTTTTAGTGGATTTCTACTTATTTTATTAAATATCATCTCCACCAAACAGGACAAGCTTGCATCTGTTATAGTTTTGGAGAAAAATGTGTTCATTTCATGTATGCGCGAAATGCCTTAAAAATGGCTTTAAAATGGATTTGGAGCATGGAGACGATTATCTCAGGATGGCAATATAAACAAACGAAACTTTTAGTAGATTTCTACTTATTTTATTAAATATTATCTCCACCAAACAGGACAAGCTTGCATCTGTTATAGTTTTGGAGAAAAATGTGTTCATTTCATGTATGCGCGAAATGCCTTAAAAATGGCTTTAAAATGGATTTGGAGCATGGAGACGATTATCTCGGGATTGCAAGATAACCAAACAAAACTTTTAGTGGATTTCTACTTATTTTATTAAATATCATCTCCACCAAACAGGACAAGCTTGCATCTGTTATAGTTTTGGAGAAAAATGTGTTCATTTCATGTATGCGCGAAATGCCTTAAAAATGGCTTTAAAATGGATTTGGAGCATGGAGACGATTATCTCGGGATTGCAAGATAACCAAACAAAACTTTTAGTGGATTTCTACTTATTTTATTAAATATCATCTCCACCAAACAGGACAAGCTTGCATGTGTTATAGTTTTAGAGAAAAATGTGTTCATTTCATGTATGCGCAAAATGCCTTTGAAATGGCTTTAAAATGGATTTGGAGCATGGAGACGATTATCTCAGGATGGCAATATAAACAAACGAAACTTTTAGTAGATTTCTACTTATTTTATTAAATATTATCTCCACCAAACAGGACAAGCTTGCATCTGTTATAGTTTTGGAGAAAAATGTGTTCATTTCATGTATGCGCGAAATGCCTTAAAAATGGCTTTAAAATGGATTTGGAGCATGGAGACGATTATCTCGGGATTGCAAGATAACCAAACAAAACTTTTAGTGGATTTCTACTTATTTTATTAAATATCATCTCCACCAAACAGGACAAGCTTGCATCTGTTATAGTTTTGGAGAAAAATGTGTTCATTTCATGTATGCGCGAAATGCCTTAAAAATGGCTTTAAAATGGATTTGGAGCATGGAGACGATTATCTCGGGATTGCAAGATAACCAAACAAAACTTTTAGTGGATTTCTACTTATTTTATTAAATATCATCTCCACCAAACAGGACAAGCTTGCATGTGTTATAGTTTTGGAGAAAAATGTGTTCATTTCATGTATGCGCAAAATGCCTTTGAAATGGCTTTAAAATGGATTTGGAGCATGGAGACGATTATCTCAGGATGGCAATATAAACAAACGAAACTTTTAGTAGATTTCTACTTATTTTATTAAATATTATCTCCACCAAACAGGACAAGCTTGCATCTGTTATAGTTTTGGAGAAAAATGTGTTCATTTCATGTATGCGCGAAATGCCTTAAAAATGGCTTTAAAATGGATTTGGAGCATGGAGACGATTATCTCGGGATTGCAAGATAACCAAACAAAACTTTTAGTGGATTTCTACTTATTTTATTAAATATCATCTCCACCAAACAGGACAAGCTTGCATCTGTTATAGTTTTGGAGAAAAATGTGTTCATTTCATGTATGCGCGAAATGCCTTAAAAATGGCTTTAAAATGGATTTGGAGCATGGAGACGATTATCTCGGGATTGCAAGATAACCAAACAAAACTTTTAGTGGATTTCTACTTATTTTATTAAATGCCTTAAAAATGGCTTTAAAATGGATTTGGAGCATGGAGACGATTATCTCGGGATTGCAAGATAACCAAACAAAACTTTTAGTGGATTTCTACTTATTTTATTAAATATCATCTCCACCAAACAGGACAAGCTTGCATCTGTTATAGTTTTGGAGAAAAATGTGTTCATTTCATGTATGCGCGAAATGCCTTAAAATGGCTTTAAAATGGATTTGGAGCATGGAGACGATTATCTCGGGATTGTAAGATAACCAAACAAAACTTTTAGTGGATTTCTACTTATTTTATTAAATATCATCTCCACCAAACAGGACAAGCTTGCATCTGTTATAGTTTTGGAGAAAAATGTGTTCATTTCATGTATGCGCGAAATGCCTTAAAAATGGCTTTAAAATGGATTTGGAGCATGGAGACGATTATCTCGGGATTGCAAGATAACCAAACAAAACTTTTAGTGGATTTCTACTTATTTTATTAAATATCATCTCCACCAAACAGGACAAGCTTGCATCTGTTATAGTTTTGGAGAAAAATGTGTTCATTTCATGTATGCGCGAAATGCCTTAAAAATGACTTTAAAATGGATTTGGAGCATGGAGACGATTATCTCGGGATTGCAAGATAACCAAACAAAACTTTTAGTGGATTTCTACTTATTTTATTAAATATCATCTCCACCAAACAGGACAAGCTTGCATCTGTTATAGTTTTGGAGAAAAATGTGTTCATTTCATGTATGCGCGAAATGCCTTAAAAATGGCTTTAAAATGGATTTGGAGCATGGAGACGATTATCTCGGGATTGCAAGATAACCAAACAAAACTTTTAGTGGATTTCTACTTATTTTATTAAATATCATCTCCACCAAACAGGACAAGCTTGCATCTGTTATAGTTTTGGAGAAAAATGTGTTCATTTCATGTATGCGCGAAATGCCTTAAAAATGGCTTTAAAATGGATTTAGAGCATGGAGACGATTATCTCGGGATTGCAAGATAACCAAACAAAACTTTTAGTGGATTTCTACTTATTTTATTAAATATCATCTCCACCAAACAGGACAAGCTTGCATCTGTTATAGTTTTGGAGAAAAATGTGTTCATTTCATGTATGCGCGAAATGCCTTAAAAATGGCTTTAAAATGGATTTGGAGCATGGAGACGATTATCTCGGGATTGCAAGATAACCAAACAAAACTTTTAGTGGATTTCTACTTATTTTATTAAATATCATCTCCACCAAACAGGACAAGCTTGCATCTGTTATAGTTTTGGAGAAAAATGTGTTCATTTCATGTATGCGCGAAATGCCTTAAAAATGGCTTTAAAATGGATTTGGAGCATGGAGACGATTATCTCGGGATTGCAAGATAACCAAACAAAACTTTTAGTGGATTTCTACTTATTTTATTAAATATCATCTCCACCAAACAGGACAAGCTTGCATGTGTTATAGTTTTGGAGAAAAATGTGTTCATTTCATGTATGCGCAAAATGCCTTTGAAATGGCTTTAAAATGGATTTGGAGCATGGAGACGATTATCTCGGGATTGCAAGATAACCAAACAAAACTTTTAGTGGATTTCTACTTATTTTATTAAATATCATCTCCACCAAACAGGACAAGCTTGCATCTGTTATAGTTTTGGAGAAAAATGTGTTCATTTCATGTATGCGCGAAATGCCTTAAAAATGGCTTTAAAATGGATTTGGAGCATGGAGACGATTATCTCGGGATTGCAAGATAACCAAACAAAACTTTTAGTGGATTTCTACTTATTTTATTAAATATCATCTCCACCAAACAGGACAAGCTTGCATCTGTTATAGTTTTGGAGAAAAATGTGTTCATTTCATGTATGCGCGAAATGCCTTAAAAATGGCTTTAAAATGGATTTGGAGCATGGAGACGATTATCTCGGGATTGCAAGATAACCAAACAAAACTTTTAGTGGATTTCTACTTATTTTATTAAATATCATCTCCACCAAACAGGACAAGCTTGCATCTGTTATAGTTTTGGAGAAAAATGTGTCCATTTCATGTATGCGCGAAATGCCTTAAAAATGGCTTTAAAATGGATTTGGAGCATGGAGACGTTTATCTCGGGATTGCAAGATAACCAAACAAAACTTTTAGTGGATTTCTACTTATTTTATTAAATATCATCTCCACCAAACAGGACAAGCTTGCATGTGTTATAGTTTTGGAGAAAAATGTGTTCATTTCATGTATGCGCAAAATGCCTTTGAAATGGCTTTAAAATGGATTTGGAGCATGGAGACGATTATCTCAGGATGGCAATATAAACAAACGAAACTTTTAGTAGATTTCTACTTATTTTATTAAATATTATCTCCACCAAACAGGACAAGCTTGCATCTGTTATAGTTTTGGAGAAAAATGTGTTCATTTCATGTATGCGCGAAATGCCTTAAAAATGGCTTTAAAATGGATTTGGAGCATGGAGACGATTATCTCGGGATTGCAAGATAACCAAACAAAACTTTTAGTGGATTTCTACTTATTTTATTAAATATCATCTCCACCAAACAGGACAAGCTTGCATCTGTTATAGTTTTGGAGAAAAATGTGTTCATTTCATGTATGCGCGAAATGCCTTAAAAATGGCTTTAAAATGGATTTGGAGCATGGAGACGATTATCTCGGGATTGCAAGATAACCAAACAAAACTTTTAGTGGATTTCTACTTATTTTATTAAATATCATCTCCACCAAACAGGACAAGCTTGCATGTGTTATAGTTTTGGAGAAAAATGTGTTCATTTCATGTATGCGCAAAATGCCTTTGAAATGGCTTTAAAATGGATTTGGAGCATGGAGACGATTATCTCAGGATGGCAATATAAACAAACGAAACTTTTAGTAGATTTCTACTTATTTTATTAAATATTATCTCCACCAAACAGGACAAGCTTGCATCTGTTATAGTTTTGGAGAAAAATGTGTTCATTTCATGTATGCGCGAAATGCCTTAAAAATGGCTTTAAAATGGATTTGGAGCATGGAGACGATTATCTCGGGATTGCAAGATAACCAAACAAAACTTTTAGTGGATTTCTACTTATTTTATTAAATATCATCTCCACCAAACAGGACAAGCTTGCATCTGTTATAGTTTTGGAGAAAAATGTGTTCATTTCATGTATGCGCGAAATGCCTTAAAAATGGCTTTAAAATGGATTTGGAGCATGGAGACGATTATCTCGGGATTGCAAGATAACCAAACAAAACTTTTAGTGGATTTCTACTTATTTTATTAAATATCATCTCCACCAAACAGGACAAGCTTGCATGTGTTATAGTTTTGGAGAAAAATGTGTTCATTTCATGTATGCGCAAAATGCCTTTGAAATGGCTTTAAAATGGATTTGGAGCATGGAGACGATTATCTCAGGATGGCAATATAAACAAACGAAACTTTTAGTAGATTTCTACTTATTTTATTAAATATTATCTCCACCAAACAGGACAAGCTTGCATCTGTTATAGTTTTGGAGAAAAATGTGTTCATTTCATGTATGCGCGAAATGCCTTAAAAATGGCTTTAAAATGGATTTGGAGCATGGAGACGATTATCTCGGGATTGCAAGATAACCAAACAAAACTTTTAGTGGATTTCTACTTATTTTATTAAATATCATCTCCACCAAACAGGACAAGCTTGCATCTGTTATAGTTTTGGAGAAAAATGTGTTCATTTCATGTATGCGCGAAATGCCTTAAAAATGGCTTTAAAATGGATTTGGAGCATGGAGACGATTATCTCGGGATTGCAAGATAACCAAACAAAACTTTTAGTGGATTTCTACTTATTTTATTAAATATCATCTCCACCAAACAGGACAAGCTTGCATCTGTTATAGTTTTGGAGAAAAATGTGTCCATTTCATGTATGCGCGAAATGCCTTAAAAATGGCTTTAAAATGGATTTGGAGCATGGAGACGTTTATCTCGGGATTGCAAGATAACCAAACAAAACTTTTAGTGGATTTCTACTTATTTTATTAAATATCATCTCCACCAAACAGGACAAGCTTGCATGTGTTATAGTTTTGGAGAAAAATGTGTTCATTTCATGTATGCGCAAAATGCCTTTGAAATGGCTTTAAAATGGATTTGGAGCATGGAGACGATTATCTCAGGATGGCAATATAAACAAACGAAACTTTTAGTAGATTTCTACTTATTTTATTAAATATTATCTCCACCAAACAGGACAAGCTTGCATCTGTTATAGTTTTGGAGAAAAATGTGTTCATTTCATGTATGCGCGAAATGCCTTAAAAATGGCTTTAAAATGGATTTGGAGCATGGAGACGATTATCTCGGGATTGCAAGATAACCAAACAAAACTTTTAGTGGATTTCTACTTATTTTATTAAATATCATCTCCACCAAACAGGACAAGCTTGCATCTGTTATAGTTTTGGAGAAAAATGTGTTCATTTCATGTATGCGCGAAATGCCTTAAAAATGGCTTTAAAATGGATTTGGAGCATGGAGACGATTATCTCGGGATTGCAAGATAACCAAACAAAACTTTTAGTGGATTTCTACTTATTTTATTAAATATCATCTCCACCAAACAGGACAAGCTTGCATGTGTTATAATTTTGGAGAAAAATGTGTTCATTTCATGTATGCGCAAAATGCCTTTGAAATGGCTTTAAAATGGATTTGGAGCATGGAGACGATTATCTCAGGATGGCAATATAAACAAACGAAACTTTTAGTAGATTTCTACTTATTTTATTAAATATTATCTCCACCAAACAGGACAAGCTTGCATCTGTTATAGTTTTGGAGAAAAATGTGTTCATTTCATGTATGCGCGAAATGCCTTAAAAATGGCTTTAAAATGGATTTGGAGCATGGAGACGATTATCTCGGGATTGCAAGATAACCAAACAAAACTTTTAGTGGATTTCTACTTATTTTATTAAATATCATCTCCACCAAACAGGACAAGCTTGCATCTGTTATAGTTTTGGAGAAAAATGTGTTCATTTCATGTATGCGCGAAATGCCTTAAAAATGGCTTTAAAATGGATTTGGAGCATGGAGACGATTATCTCGGGATTGCAAGATAACCAAACAAAACTTTTAGTGGATTTCTACTTATTTTATTAAATATCATCTCCACCAAACAGGACAAGCTTGCATGTGTTATAGTTTTGGAGAAAAATGTGTTCATTTCATGTATGCGCAAAATGCCTTTGAAATGGCTTTAAAATGGATTTGGAGCATGGAGACGATTATCTCAGGATGGCAATATAAACAAACGAAACTTTTAGTAGATTTCTACTTATTTTATTAAATATTATCTCCACCAAACAGGACAAGCTTGCATCTGTTATAGTTTTGGAGAAAAATGTGTTCATTTCATGTATGCGCGAAATGCCTTAAAAATGGCTTTAAAATGGATTTGGAGCATGGAGACGATTATCTCGGGATTGCAAGATAACCAAACAAAACTTTTAGTGGATTTCTACTTATTTTATTAAATATCATCTCCACCAAACAGGACAAGCTTGCATCTGTTATAGTTTTGGAGAAAAATGTGTTCATTTCATGTATGCGCGAAATGCCTTAAAAATGGCTTTAAAATGGATTTGGAGCATGGAGACGATTATCTCGGGATTGCAAGATAACCAAACAAAACTTTTAGTGGATTTCTACTTATTTTATTAAATGCCTTAAAAATGGCTTTAAAATGGATTTGGAGCATGGAGACGATTATCTCGGGATTGCAAGATAACCAAACAAAACTTTTAGTGGATTTCTACTTATTTTATTAAATATCATCTCCACCAAACAGGACAAGCTTGCATCTGTTATAGTTTTGGAGAAAAATGTGTTCATTTCATGTATGCGCGAAATGCCTTAAAATGGCTTTAAAATGGATTTGGAGCATGGAGACGATTATCTCGGGATTGTAAGATAACCAAACAAAACTTTTAGTGGATTTCTACTTATTTTATTAAATATCATCTCCACCAAACAGGACAAGCTTGCATCTGTTATAGTTTTGGAGAAAAATGTGTTCATTTCATGTATGCGCGAAATGCCTTAAAAATGGCTTTAAAATGGATTTGGAGCATGGAGACGATTATCTCGGGATTGCAAGATAACCAAACAAAACTTTTAGTGGATTTCTACTTATTTTATTAAATATCATCTCCACCAAACAGGACAAGCTTGCATCTGTTATAGTTTTGGAGAAAAATGTGTTCATTTCATGTATGCGCGAAATGCCTTAAAAATGGCTTTAAAATGGATTTGGAGCATGGAGACGATTATCTCGGGATTGCAAGATAACCAAACAAAACTTTTAGTGGATTTCTACTTATTTTATTAAATATCATCTCCACCAAACAGGACAAGCTTGCATCTGTTATAGTTTTGGAGAAAAATGTGTTCATTTCATGTATGCGCGAAATGCCTTAAAAATGGCTTTAAAATGGATTTGGAGCATGGAGACGATTATCTCGGGATTGCAAGATAACCAAACAAAACTTTTAGTGGATTTCTACTTATTTTATTAAATATCATCTCCACCAAACAGGACAAGCTTGCATCTGTTATAGTTTTGGAGAAAAATGTGTTCATTTCATGTATGCGCGAAATGCCTTAAAAATGGCTTTAAAATGGATTTGGAGCATGGAGACGATTATCTCGGGATTGCAAGATAACCAAACAAAACTTTTAGTGGATTTCTACTTATTTTATTAAATATCATCTCCACCAAACAGGACAAGCTTGCATCTGTTATAGTTTTGGAGAAAAATGTGTTCATTTCATGTATGCGCGAAATGCCTTAAAAATGGCTTTAAAATGGATTTGGAGCATGGAGACGATTATCTCGGGATTGCAAGGTAACCAAACAAAACTTTTAGTGGATTTCTACTTATTTTATTAAATATCATCTCCACCAAACAGGACAAGCTTGCATCTGTTATAGTTTTGGAGAAAAATGTGTTCATTTCATGTATGCGCGAAATGCCTTAAAAATGGCTTTAAAATGGATTTGGAGCATGGAGACGATTATCTCGGGATTGCAAGATAACCAAACAAAACTTTTAGTGGATTTCTACTTATTTTATTAAATATCATCTCCACCAAACAGGACAAGCTTGCATCTGTTATAGTTTTGGAGAAAAATGTGTTCATTTCATGTATGCGCGAAATGCCTTAAAAATGGCTTTAAAATGGATTTGGAGCATGGAGACGATTATCTCGGGATTGCAAGATAACCAAACAAAACTTTTAGTGGATTTCTACTTATTTTATTAAATATCATCTCCACCAAACAGGACAAGCTTGCATCTGTTATAGTTTTGGAGAAAAATGTGTTCATTTCATGTATGCGCGAAATGCCTTAAAAATGGCTTTAAAATGGATTTGGAGCATAGAGACGATTATCTCGGGATTGCAAGGTAACCAAACAAAACTTTTAGTGGATTTCTACTTATTTTATTAAATATCATCTCCACCAAACAGGACAAGCTTGCATCTGTTATAGTTTTGGAGAAAAATGTGTTCATTTCATGTATGCGCGAAATGCCTTAAAAATGGCTTTAAAATGGATTTGGAGCATGGAGACGATTATCTCGGGATTGCAAGATAACCAAACAAAACTTTTAGTGGATTTCTACTTATTTTATTAAATATCATCTCCACCAAACAGGACAAGCTTGCATCTGTTATAGTTTTGGAGAAAAATGTGTTCATTTCATGTATGCGCGAAATGCCTTAAAAATGGCTTTAAAATGGATTTGGAGCATGGAGACGATTATCTCGGGATTGCAAGATAACCAAACAAAACTTTTAGTGGATTTCTACTTATTTTATTAAATATCATCTCCACCAAACAGGACAAGCTTGCATCTGTTATAGTTTTGGAGAAAAATGTGTTCATTTCATGTATGCGCGAAATGCCTTAAAAATGGCTTTAAAATGGATTTGGAGCATGGAGACGATTATCTCGGGATTGCAAGATAACCAAACAAAACTTTTAGTGGATTTCTACTTATTTTATTAAATATCATCTCCACCAAACAGGACAAGCTTGCATCTGTTATAGTTTTGGAGAAAAATGTGTTCATTTCATGTATGCGCGAAATGCCTTAAAAATGGCTTTAAAATGGATTTGGAGCATGGAGACGATTATCTCGGGATTGCAAGATAACCAAACAAAACTTTTAGTGGATTTCTACTTATTTTATTAAATATCATCTCCACCAAACAGGACAAGCTTGCATCTGTTATAGTTTTGGAGAAAAATGTGTTCATTTCATGTATGCGCGAAATGCCTTAAAAATGGCTTTAAAATGGATTTGGAGCATGGAGACGATTATCTCGGGATTGCAAGATAACCAAACAAAACTTTTAGTGGATTTCTACTTATTTTATTAAATATCATCTCCACCAAACAGGACAAGCTTGCATCTGTTATAGTTTTGGAGAAAAATGTGTTCATTTCATGTATGCGCGAAATGCCTTAAAAATGGCTTTAAAATGGATTTGGAGCATGGAGACGATTATCTCGGGATTGCAATATAACCAAACAAAACTTTTAGTGGATTTCTACTTATTTTATTAAATATCATCTCCACCAAACAGGACAAGCTTGCATCTGTTATAGTTTTGGAGAAAAATGTGTTCATTTCATGTATGCGCGAAATGCCTTAAAAATGGCTTTAAAATGGATTTGAAGCATGGAGACGATTATCTCGGGATTGCAAGATAACCAAACAAAACTTTTAGTGGATTTCTACTTATTTTATTAAATATCATCTCCACCAAACAGGACAAGCTTGCATCTGTTATAGTTTTGGAGAAAAATGTGTTCATTTCATGTATGCGCGAAATGCCTTAAAAATGGCTTTAAAATGGATTTGGAGCATGGAGACGATTATCTCGGGATTGTAAGATAACCAAACAAAACCTTTAGTGGATTTCTACTTATTTTATTAAATATCATCTCCACCAAACAGGACAAGCTTGCATCTGTTATAGTTTTGGAGAAAAATGTGTTCATTTCATGTATGCGCGAAATGCCTTAAAAATGGCTTTAAAATGGATTTGGAGCATGGAGACGATTATCTCGGGATTGCAAGATAACCAAACAAAACTTTTAGTGGATTTCTACTTATTTTATTAAATATCATCTCCACCAAACAGGACAAGCTTGCATCTGTTATAGTTTTGGAGAAAAATGTGTTCATTTCATGTATGCGCGAAATGCCTTAAAAATGGCTTTAAAATGGATTTGGAGCATGGAGACGATTATCTCGGGATTGCAAGATAACCAAACAAAACTTTTAGTGGATTTCTACTTATTTTATTAAATATCATCTCCACCAAACAGGACAAGCTTGCATCTGTTATAGTTTTGGAGAAAAATGTGTTCATTTCATGTATGCGCGAAATGCCTTAAAAATGGCTTTAAAATGGATTTGGAGCATGGAGACGATTATCTCGGGATTGCAAGATAACCAAACAAAACTTTTAGTGGATTTCTACTTATTTTATTAAATATCATCTCCACCAAACAGGACAAGCTTGCATCTGTTATAGTTTTGGAGAAAAATGTGTTCATTTCATGTATGCGCGAAATGCCTTAAAAATGGCTTTAAAATGGATTTGGAGCATGGAGACGATTATCTCGGGATTGCAATATAACCAAACAAAACTTTTAGTGGATTTCTACTTATTTTATTAAATATCATCTCCACCAAACAGGACAAGCTTGCATCTGTTATAGTTTTGGAGAAAAATGTGTTCATTTCATGTATGCGCGAAATGCCTTAAAAATGGCTTTAAAATGGATTTGGAGCATGGAGACGATTATCTCGGGATTGCAAGATAACCAAACAAAACTTTTAGTGGATTTCTACTTATTTTATTAAATATCATCTCCACCAAACAGGACAAGCTTGCATCTGTTATAGTTTTGGAGAAAAATGTGTTCATTTCATGTATGCGCGA
Source organism: Anomaloglossus baeobatrachus (assembly GCF_048569485.1). Classification (NCBI taxonomy): domain Eukaryota; kingdom Metazoa; phylum Chordata; class Amphibia; order Anura; family Aromobatidae; genus Anomaloglossus; species Anomaloglossus baeobatrachus. The sequence goes on from NW_027444997.1 coordinate 892,530, forward strand.
AATGCCTTAAAAATGGCTTTAAAATGGATTTGGAGCATGGAGACGATTATCTCGGGATTGTAAGATAACCAAACAAAACTTTTAGTGGATTTCTACTTATTTTATTAAATATCATCTCCACCAAACAGGACAAGCTTGCATCTGTTATAGTTTTGGAGAAAAATGTGTTCATTTCATGTATGCGCTAAATGCCTTAAAAATGGCTTTAAAATGGATTTGGAGCATGGAGACGATTATCTCGGGATTGCAAGATAACCAAACAAAACTTTTAGTGGATTTCTACTTATTTTATTAAATATCATCTCCACCAAACAGGACAAGCTTGCATCTGTTATAGTTTTGGAGAAAAATGTGTTCATTTCATGTATGCGCGAAATGCCTTAAAAATGGCTTTAAAATGGATTTGGAGCATGGAGACGATTATCTCGGGATTGTAAGATAACCAAACAAAACTTTTAGTGGATTTCTACTTATTTTATTAAATATCATCTCCACCAAACAGGACAAGCTTGCATCTGTTATAGTTTTGGAGAAAAATGTGTTCATTTCATGTATGCGCGAAATGCCTTAAAAATGGCTTTAAAATGGATTTGGAGCATGGAGACGATTATCTCGGGATTGCAAGATAACCAAACAAAAGTTTTAGTGGATTTCTACTTATTTTATTAAATATCATCTCCACCAAACAGGACAAGCTTGCATCTGTTATAGTTTTGGAGAAAAATGTGTTCATTTCATGTATGCGCGAAATGCCTTAAAAATGGCTTTAAAATGGATTTGGAGCATGGAGACGATTATCTCGGGATTGCAAGATAACCAAACAAAACTTTTAGTGGATTTCTACTTATTTTATTAAATATCATCTCCACCAAACAGGACAAGCTTGCATCTGTTATAGTTTTGGAGAAAAATGTGTTCATTTCATGTATGCGCGAAATGCCTTAAAAATGGCTTTAAAATGGATTTGGAGCATGGAGACGATTATCTCGGGATTGCAATATAACCAAACAAAACTTTTAGTGGATTTCTACTTATTTTATTAAATATCATCTCCACCAAACAGGACAAGCTTGCATCTGTTATAGTTTTGGAGAAAAATGTGTTCATTTCATGTATGCGCGAAATGCCTTAAAAATGGCTTTAAAATGGATTTGGAGCATGGAGACGATTATCTCGGGATTGCAAGATAACCAAACAAAACTTTTAGTGGATTTCTACTTATTTTATTAAATGCCTTAAAAATGGCTTTAAAATGGATTTGGAGCATGGAGACGATTATCTCGGGATTGCAAGATAACCAAACAAAACTTTTAGTGGATTTCTACTTATTTTATTAAATATCATCTCCACCAAACAGGACAAGCTTGCATCTGTTATAGTTTTGGAGAAAAATGTGTTCATTTCATGTATGCGCGAAATGCCTTAAAAATGGCTTTAAAATGGATTTGGAGCATGGAGACGATTATCTCGGGATTGCAAGATAACCAAACAAAACTTTTAGTGGATTTCTACTTATTTTATTAAATATCATCTCCACCAAACAGGACAAGCTTGCATCTGTTATAGTTTTGGAGAAAAATGTGTTCATTTCATGTATGCGCGAAATGCCTTAAAAATGGCTTTAAAATGGATTTGGAGCATGGAGACGATTATCTCGGGATTGCAAGATAACCAAACAAAACTTTTAGTGGATTTCTACTTATTTTATTAAATATCATCTCCACCAAACAGGACAAGCTTGCATCTGTTATAGTTTTGGAGAAAAATGTGTTCATTTCATGTATGCGCGAAATGCCTTAAAAATGGCTTTAAAATGGATTTGGAGCATGGAGACGATTATCTCGGGATTGCAAGATAACCAAACAAAACTTTTAGTGGATTTCTACTTATTTTATTAAATATCATCTCCACCAAACAGGACAAGCTTGCATCTGTTATAGTTTTGGAGAAAAATGTGTTCATTTCATGTATGCGCGAAATGCCTTAAAAATGGCTTTAAAATGGATTTGGAGCATGGAGACGATTATCTCGGGATTGCAAGATAACCAAACAAAACTTTTAGTGGATTTCTACTTATTTTATTAAATATCATCTCCACCAAACAGGACAAGCTTGCATCTGTTATAGTTTTGGAGAAAAATGTGTTCATTTCATGTATGCGCGAAATGCCTTAAAAATGGCTTTAAAATGGATTTGGAGCATGGAGACGATTATCTCGGGATTGCAAGATAACCAAACAAAACTTTTAGTGGATTTCTACTTATTTTATTAAATATCATCTCCACCAAACAGGACAAGCTTGCATCTGTTATAGTTTTGGAGAAAAATGTGTTCATTTCATGTATGCGCGAAATGCCTTAAAAATGGCTTTAAAATGGATTTGGAGCATGGAGACGATTATCTCGGGATTGCAAGATAACCAAACAAAACTTTTAGTGGATTTCTACTTATTTTATTAAATATCATCTCCACCAAACAGGACAAGCTTGCATCTGTTATAGTTTTGGAGAAAAATGTGTTCATTTCATGTATGCGCGAAATGCCTTAAAAATGGCTTTAAAATGGATTTGGAGCATGGAGACGATTATCTCGGGATTGCAAGATAACCAAACAAAACTTTTAGTGGATTTCTACTTATTTTATTAAATATCATCTCCACCAAACAGGACAAGCTTGCATCTGTTATAGTTTTGGAGAAAAATGTGTTCATTTCATGTATGCGCGAAATGCCTTAAAAATGGCTTTAAAATGGATTTGGAGCATGGAGACGATTATCTCGGGATTGCAAGATAACCAAACAAAACTTTTAGTGGATTTCTACTTATTTTATTAAATATCATCTCCACCAAACAGGACAAGCTTGCATCTGTTATAGTTTTGGAGAAAAATGTGTTCATTTCATGTATGCGCGAAATGCCTTAAAAATGGCTTTAAAATGGATTTGGAGCATGGAGACGATTATCTCGGGATTGCAAGATAACCAAACAAAACTTTTAGTGGATTTCTACTTATTTTATTAAATATCATCTCCACCAAACAGGACAAGCTTGCATCTGTTATAGTTTTGGAGAAAAATGTGTTCATTTCATGTATGCGCGAAATGCCTTAAAAATGGCTTTAAAATGGATTTGGAGCATGGAGACGATTATCTCGGGATTGCAAGAGTAACCAAACAAAACTTTTAGTGGATTTCTACTTATTTTATTAAATATCATCTCCACCAAACAGGACAAGCTTGCATCTGTTATAGTTTTGGAGAAAAATGTGTTCATTTCATGTATGCGCGAAATGCCTTAAAAATGGCTTTAAAATGGATTTGGAGCATGGAGACGATTATCTCGGGATTGCAAGATAACCAAACAAAACTTTTAGTGGATTTCTACTTATTTTATTAAATATCATCTCCACCAAACAGGACAAGCTTGCATCTGTTATAGTTTTGGAGAAAAATGTGTTCATTTCATGTATGCGCGAAATGCCTTAAAAATGGCTTTAAAATGGATTTGGAGCATGGAGACGATTATCTCGGGATTGCAAGATAACCAAACAAAACTTTTAGTGGATTTCTACTTATTTTATTAAATATCATCTCCACCAAACAGGACAAGCTTGCATCTGTTATAGTTTTGGAGAAAAATGTGTTCATTTCATGTATGCGCGAAATGCCTTAAAAATGGCTTTAAAATGGATTTGGAGCATGGAGACGATTATCTCGGGATTGCAAGATAACCAAACAAAACTTTTAGTGGATTTCTACTTATTTTATTAAATATCATCTCCACCAAACAGGACAAGCTTGCATCTGTTATAGTTTTGGAGAAAAATGTGTTCATTTCATGTATGCGCGAAATGCCTTAAAAATGGCTTTAAAATGGATTTGGAGCATGGAGACGATTATCTCGGGATTGCAAGATAACCAAACAAAACTTTTAGTGGATTTCTACTTATTTTATTAAATATCATCTCCACCAAACAGGACAAGCTTGCATCTGTTATAGTTTTGGAGAAAAATGTGTTCATTTCATGTATGCGCGAAATGCCTTAAAAATGGCTTTAAAATGGATTTGGAGCATGGAGACGATTATCTCGGGATTGCAAGATAACCAAACAAAACTTTTAGTGGATTTCTACTTATTTTATTAAATATCATCTCCACCAAACAGGACAAGCTTGCATCTGTTATAGTTTTGGAGAAAAATGTGTTCATTTCATGTATGCGCGAAATGCCTTAAAAATGGCTTTAAAATGGATTTGGAGCATGGAGACGATTATCTCGGGATTGCAAGATAACCAAACAAAACTTTTAGTGGATTTCTACTTATTTTATTAAATATCATCTCCACCAAACAGGACAAGCTTGCATCTGTTATAGTTTTGGAGAAAAATGTGTTCATTTCATGTATGCGCGAAATGCCTTAAAAATGGCTTTAAAATGGATTTGGAGCATGGAGACGATTATCTCGGGATTGCAAGATAACCAAACAAAACTTTTAGTGGATTTCTACTTATTTTATTAAATATCATCTCCACCAAACAGGACAAGCTTGCATCTGTTATAGTTTTGGAGAAAAATGTGTTCATTTCATGTATGCGCGAAATGCCTTAAAAATGGCTTTAAAATGGATTTGGAGCATGGAGACGATTATCTCGGGATTGCAAGATAACCAAACAAAACTTTTAGTGGATTTCTACTTATTTTATTAAATATCATCTCCACCAAACAGGACAAGCTTGCATCTGTTATAGTTTTGGAGAAAAATGTGTTCATTTCATGTATGCGCGAAATGCCTTAAAAATGGCTTTAAAATGGATTTGGAGCATGGAGACGATTATCTCGGGATTGCAAGATAACCAAACAAAACTTTTAGTGGATTTCTACTTATTTTATTAAATATCATCTCCACCAAACAGGACAAGCTTGCATCTGTTATAGTTTTGGAGAAAAATGTGTTCATTTCATGTATGCGCGAAATGCCTTAAAAATGGCTTTAAAATGGATTTGGAGCATGGAGACGATTATCTCGGGATTGCAAGATAACCAAACAAAACTTTTAGTGGATTTCTACTTATTTTATTAAATATCATCTCCACCAAACAGGACAAGCTTGCATCTGTTATAGTTTTGGAGAAAAATGTGTTCATTTCATGTATGCGCGAAATGCCTTAAAAATGGCTTTAAAATGGATTTGGAGCATGGAGACGATTATCTCGGGATTGCAAGATAACCAAACAAAACTTTTAGTGGATTTCTACTTATTTTATTAAATATCATCTCCACCAAACAGGACAAGCTTGCATCTGTTATAGTTTTGGAGAAAAATGTGTTCATTTCATGTATGCGCGAAATGCCTTAAAAATGGCTTTAAAATGGATTTGGAGCATGGAGACGATTATCTCGGGATTGCAAGATAACCAAACAAAACTTTTAGTGGATTTCTACTTATTTTATTAAATATCATCTCCACCAAACAGGACAAGCTTGCATCTGTTATAGTTTTGGAGAAAAATGTGTTCATTTCATGTATGCGCGAAATGCCTTAAAAATGGCTTTAAAATGGATTTGGAGCATGGAGACGATTATCTCGGGATTGCAAGATAACCAAACAAAACTTTTAGTGGATTTCTACTTATTTTATTAAATATCATCTCCACCAAACAGGACAAGCTTGCATCTGTTATAGTTTTGGAGAAAAATGTGTTCATTTCATGTATGCGCGAAATGCCTTAAAAATGGCTTTAAAATGGATTTGGAGCATGGAGACGATTATCTCGGGATTGCAAGATAACCAAACAAAACTTTTAGTGGATTTCTACTTATTTTATTAAATATCATCTCCACCAAACAGGACAAGCTTGCATCTGTTATAGTTTTGGAGAAAAATGTGTTCATTTCATGTATGCGCGAAATGCCTTAAAAATGGCTTTAAAATGGATTTGGAGCATGGAGACGATTATCTCGGGATTGCAAGATAACCAAACAAAACTTTTAGTGGATTTCTACTTATTTTATTAAATATCATCTCCACCAAACAGGACAAGCTTGCATCTGTTATAGTTTTGGAGAAAAATGTGTTCATTTCATGTATGCGCGAAATGCCTTAAAAATGGCTTTAAAATGGATTTGGAGCATGGAGACGATTATCTCGGGATTGCAAGATAACCAAACAAAACTTTTAGTGGATTTCTACTTATTTTATTAAATATCATCTCCACCAAACAGGACAAGCTTGCATCTGTTATAGTTTTGGAGAAAAATGTGTTCATTTCATGTATGCGCGAAATGCCTTAAAAATGGCTTTAAAATGGATTTGGAGCATGGAGACGATTATCTCGGGATTGCAAGATAACCAAACAAAACTTTTAGTGGATTTCTACTTATTTTATTAAATATCATCTCCACCAAACAGGACAAGCTTGCATCTGTTATAGTTTTGGAGAAAAATGTGTTCATTTCATGTATGCGCGAAATGCCTTAAAAATGGCTTTAAAATGGATTTGGAGCATGGAGACGATTATCTCGGGATTGCAAGATAACCAAACAAAACTTTTAGTGGATTTCTACTTATTTTATTAAATATCATCTCCACCAAACAGGACAAGCTTGCATCTGTTATAGTTTTGGAGAAAAATGTGTTCATTTCATGTATGCGCGAAATGCCTTAAAAATGGCTTTAAAATGGATTTGGAGCATGGAGACGATTATCTCGGGATTGCAAGATAACCAAACAAAACTTTTAGTGGATTTCTACTTATTTTATTAAATATCATCTCCACCAAACAGGACAAGCTTGCATCTGTTATAGTTTTGGAGAAAAATGTGTTCATTTCATGTATGCGCGAAATGCCTTAAAAATGGCTTTAAAATGGATTTGGAGCATGGAGACGATTATCTCGGGATTGCAAGATAACCAAACAAAACTTTTAGTGGATTTCTACTTATTTTATTAAATATCATCTCCACCAAACAGGACAAGCTTGCATCTGTTATAGTTTTGGAGAAAAATGTGTTCATTTCATGTATGCGCGAAATGCCTTAAAAATGGCTTTAAAATGGATTTGGAGCATGGAGACGATTATCTCGGGATTGCAAGATAACCAAACAAAACTTTTAGTGGATTTCTACTTATTTTATTAAATATCATCTCCACCAAACAGGACAAGCTTGCATCTGTTATAGTTTTGGAGAAAAATGTGTTCATTTCATGTATGCGCGAAATGCCTTAAAAATGGCTTTAAAATGGATTTGGAGCATGGAGACGATTATCTCGGGATTGCAAGATAACCAAACAAAACTTTTAGTGGATTTCTACTTATTTTATTAAATATCATCTCCACCAAACAGGACAAGCTTGCATCTGTTATAGTTTTGGAGAAAAATGTGTTCATTTCATGTATGCGCGAAATGCCTTAAAAATGGCTTTAAAATGGATTTGGAGCATGGAGACGATTATCTCGGGATTGCAAGATAACCAAACAAAACTTTTAGTGGATTTCTACTTATTTTATTAAATATCATCTCCACCAAACAGGACAAGCTTGCATCTGTTATAGTTTTGGAGAAAAATGTGTTCATTTCATGTATGCGCGAAATGCCTTAAAAATGGCTTTAAAATGGATTTGGAGCATGGAGACGATTATCTCGGGATTGCAAGATAACCAAACAAAACTTTTAGTGGATTTCTACTTATTTTATTAAATATCATCTCCACCAAACAGGACAAGCTTGCATCTGTTATAGTTTTGGAGAAAAATGTGTTCATTTCATGTATGCGCGAAATGCCTTAAAAATGGCTTTAAAATGGATTTGGAGCATGGAGACGATTATCTCGGGATTGCAAGATAACCAAACAAAACTTTTAGTGGATTTCTACTTATTTTATTAAATATCATCTCCACCAAACAGGACAAGCTTGCATCTGTTATAGTTTTGGAGAAAAATGTGTTCATTTCATGTATGCGCGAAATGCCTTAAAAATGGCTTTAAAATGGATTTGGAGCATGGAGACGATTATCTCGGGATTGCAAGATAACCAAACAAAACTTTTAGTGGATTTCTACTTATTTTATTAAATATCATCTCCACCAAACAGGACAAGCTTGCATCTGTTATAGTTTTGGAGAAAAATGTGTTCATTTCATGTATGCGCGAAATGCCTTAAAAATGGCTTTAAAATGGATTTGGAGCATGGAGACGATTATCTCGGGATTGCAAGATAACCAAACAAAACTTTTAGTGGATTTCTACTTATTTTATTAAATATCATCTCCACCAAACAGGACAAGCTTGCATCTGTTATAGTTTTGGAGAAAAATGTGTTCATTTCATGTATGCGCGAAATGCCTTAAAAATGGCTTTAAAATGGATTTGGAGCATGGAGACGATTATCTCGGGATTGCAAGATAACCAAACAAAACTTTTAGTGGATTTCTACTTATTTTATTAAATATCATCTCCACCAAACAGGACAAGCTTGCATCTGTTATAGTTTTGGAGAAAAATGTGTTCATTTCATGTATGCGCGAAATGCCTTAAAAATGGCTTTAAAATGGATTTGGAGCATGGAGACGATTATCTCGGGATTGCAAGATAACCAAACAAAACTTTTAGTGGATTTCTACTTATTTTATTAAATATCATCTCCACCAAACAGGACAAGCTTGCATCTGTTATAGTTTTGGAGAAAAATGTGTTCATTTCATGTATGCGCGAAATGCCTTAAAAATGGCTTTAAAATGGATTTGGAGCATGGAGACGATTATCTCGGGATTGCAAGATAACCAAACAAAACTTTTAGTGGATTTCTACTTATTTTATTAAATATCATCTCCACCAAACAGGACAAGCTTGCATCTGTTATAGTTTTGGAGAAAAATGTGTTCATTTCATGTATGCGCGAAATGCCTTAAAAATGGCTTTAAAATGGATTTGGAGCATGGAGACGATTATCTCGGGATTGCAAGATAACCAAACAAAACTTTTAGTGGATTTCTACTTATTTTATTAAATATCATCTCCACCAAACAGGACAAGCTTGCATCTGTTATAGTTTTGGAGAAAAATGTGTTCATTTCATGTATGCGCGAAATGCCTTAAAAATGGCTTTAAAATGGATTTGGAGCATGGAGACGATTATCTCGGGATTGCAAGATAACCAAACAAAACTTTTAGTGGATTTCTACTTATTTTATTAAATATCATCTCCACCAAACAGGACAAGCTTGCATCTGTTATAGTTTTGGAGAAAAATGTGTTCATTTCATGTATGCGCGAAATGCCTTAAAAATGGCTTTAAAATGGATTTGGAGCATGGAGACGATTATCTCGGGATTGCAAGATAACCAAACAAAACTTTTAGTGGATTTCTACTTATTTTATTAAATATCATCTCCACCAAACAGGACAAGCTTGCATCTGTTATAGTTTTGGAGAAAAATGTGTTCATTTCATGTATGCGCGAAATGCCTTAAAAATGGCTTTAAAATGGATTTGGAGCATGGAGACGATTATCTCGGGATTGCAAGATAACCAAACAAAACTTTTAGTGGATTTCTACTTATTTTATTAAATATCATCTCCACCAAACAGGACAAGCTTGCATCTGTTATAGTTTTGGAGAAAAATGTGTTCATTTCATGTATGCGCGAAATGCCTTAAAAATGGCTTTAAAATGGATTTGGAGCATGGAGACGATTATCTCGGGATTGCAAGATAACCAAACAAAACTTTTAGTGGATTTCTACTTATTTTATTAAATATCATCTCCACCAAACAGGACAAGCTTGCATCTGTTATAGTTTTGGAGAAAAATGTGTTCATTTCATGTATGCGCGAAATGCCTTAAAAATGGCTTTAAAATGGATTTGGAGCATGGAGACGATTATCTCGGGATTGCAAGATAACCAAACAAAACTTTTAGTGGATTTCTACTTATTTTATTAAATATCATCTCCACCAAACAGGACAAGCTTGCATCTGTTATAGTTTTGGAGAAAAATGTGTTCATTTCATGTATGCGCGAAATGCCTTAAAAATGGCTTTAAAATGGATTTGGAGCATGGAGACGATTATCTCGGGATTGCAAGATAACCAAACAAAACTTTTAGTGGATTTCTACTTATTTTATTAAATATCATCTCCACCAAACAGGACAAGCTTGCATCTGTTATAGTTTTGGAGAAAAATGTGTTCATTTCATGTATGCGCGAAATGCCTTAAAAATGGCTTTAAAATGGATTTGGAGCATGGAGACGATTATCTCGGGATTGCAAGATAACCAAACAAAACTTTTAGTGGATTTCTACTTATTTTATTAAATATCATCTCCACCAAACAGGACAAGCTTGCATCTGTTATAGTTTTGGAGAAAAATGTGTTCATTTCATGTATGCGCGAAATGCCTTAAAAATGGCTTTAAAATGGATTTGGAGCATGGAGACGATTATCTCGGGATTGCAAGATAACCAAACAAAACTTTTAGTGGATTTCTACTTATTTTATTAAATATCATCTCCACCAAACAGGACAAGCTTGCATCTGTTATAGTTTTGGAGAAAAATGTGTTCATTTCATGTATGCGCGAAATGCCTTAAAAATGGCTTTAAAATGGATTTGGAGCATGGAGACGATTATCTCGGGATTGCAAGATAACCAAACAAAACTTTTAGTGGATTTCTACTTATTTTATTAAATATCATCTCCACCAAACAGGACAAGCTTGCATCTGTTATAGTTTTGGAGAAAAATGTGTTCATTTCATGTATGCGCGAAATGCCTTAAAAATGGCTTTAAAATGGATTTGGAGCATGGAGACGATTATCTCGGGATTGCAAGATAACCAAACAAAACTTTTAGTGGATTTCTACTTATTTTATTAAATATCATCTCCACCAAACAGGACAAGCTTGCATCTGTTATAGTTTTGGAGAAAAATGTGTTCATTTCATGTATGCGCGAAATGCCTTAAAAATGGCTTTAAAATGGATTTGGAGCATGGAGACGATTATCTCGGGATTGCAAGATAACCAAACAAAACTTTTAGTGGATTTCTACTTATTTTATTAAATATCATCTCCACCAAACAGGACAAGCTTGCATCTGTTATAGTTTTGGAGAAAAATGTGTTCATTTCATGTATGCGCGAAATGCCTTAAAAATGGCTTTAAAATGGATTTGGAGCATGGAGACGATTATCTCGGGATTGCAAGATAACCAAACAAAACTTTTAGTGGATTTCTACTTATTTTATTAAATATCATCTCCACCAAACAGGACAAGCTTGCATCTGTTATAGTTTTGGAGAAAAATGTGTTCATTTCATGTATGCGCGAAATGCCTTAAAAATGGCTTTAAAATGGATTTGGAGCATGGAGACGATTATCTCGGGATTGCAAGATAACCAAACAAAACTTTTAGTGGATTTCTACTTATTTTATTAAATATCATCTCCACCAAACAGGACAAGCTTGCATCTGTTATAGTTTTGGAGAAAAATGTGTTCATTTCATGTATGCGCGAAATGCCTTAAAAATGGCTTTAAAATGGATTTGGAGCATGGAGACGATTATCTCGGGATTGCAAGATAACCAAACAAAACTTTTAGTGGATTTCTACTTATTTTATTAAATATCATCTCCACCAAACAGGACAAGCTTGCATCTGTTATAGTTTTGGAGAAAAATGTGTTCATTTCATGTATGCGCGAAATGCCTTAAAAATGGCTTTAAAATGGATTTGGAGCATGGAGACGATTATCTCGGGATTGCAAGATAACCAAACAAAACTTTTAGTGGATTTCTACTTATTTTATTAAATATCATCTCCACCAAACAGGACAAGCTTGCATCTGTTATAGTTTTGGAGAAAAATGTGTTCATTTCATGTATGCGCGAAATGCCTTAAAAATGGCTTTAAAATGGATTTGGAGCATGGAGACGATTATCTCGGGATTGCAAGATAACCAAACAAAACTTTTAGTGGATTTCTACTTATTTTATTAAATATCATCTCCACCAAACAGGACAAGCTTGCATCTGTTATAGTTTTGGAGAAAAATGTGTTCATTTCATGTATGCGCGAAATGCCTTAAAAATGGCTTTAAAATGGATTTGGAGCATGGAGACGATTATCTCGGGATTGCAAGATAACCAAACAAAACTTTTAGTGGATTTCTACTTATTTTATTAAATATCATCTCCACCAAACAGGACAAGCTTGCATCTGTTATAGTTTTGGAGAAAAATGTGTTCATTTCATGTATGCGCGAAATGCCTTAAAAATGGCTTTAAAATGGATTTGGAGCATGGAGACGATTATCTCGGGATTGCAAGATAACCAAACAAAACTTTTAGTGGATTTCTACTTATTTTATTAAATATCATCTCCACCAAACAGGACAAGCTTGCATCTGTTATAGTTTTGGAGAAAAATGTGTTCATTTCATGTATGCGCGAAATGCCTTAAAAATGGCTTTAAAATGGATTTGGAGCATGGAGACGATTATCTCGGGATTGCAAGATAACCAAACAAAACTTTTAGTGGATTTCTACTTATTTTATTAAATATCATCTCCACCAAACAGGACAAGCTTGCATCTGTTATAGTTTTGGAGAAAAATGTGTTCATTTCATGTATGCGCGAAATGCCTTAAAAATGGCTTTAA